>NW_027180982.1:0-23000 GCF_040956055.1 Brachionichthys hirsutus
GACACAAGTGCCATGAAAAGTATGCAATTCAATTTGTCAGAGGTTATTACTCTGCGGCACCGACAGTTACCGTTACGTTTTGATTAGGGGCATTTTCTGTCGAGTTGGCTTGTCAGTCGAACCGTTTTAAAAGCCGAGGAAAAAGTGTTTCCGTTCTCCGCTTCAGAGATCTATTAAGTCTACTCCCTTGTCTGCTTAAATTTGGCCTGGTTGCTGACTCACCTCTTGTGTGGTGAAAGACGGCAGGTGAGACGTGAAGTGAGGAGGAGGTGAGGAGGAGGTGAAGTGAAGGTTTACGACCGAGGGAACTTGTGTGAATGTAATTCTACTGTAATTGCGTGCGTTTACGTCATTTGCACTCATGATGTGTGTGTGTGTGTGTGTGTGTTTTAAATAAGGCCTCTGCACTAGTCGAATAGGTTGACCTTGAAAGATGAGTGGGGGACCTTTTTTCCCCATGCCCTGTATCCCAGGACAAATAAAGAAATTCACTTACACAACGACACTCATGCCCCGAATCTATCAGCCCCCCCCAGATAAGAATATCCACCAAGGACACGCTTTTCTCCCTTCTCAAATAATTTCCCCCATAATTCAAAGCTTCTCTCGGCAGTACCTTACAGCTCATAAGAACTTGAGCTGGGTCAAATAAATTGGGCCGAGCTGAGCTCTCCTGTGGCTGCTCCTCAGAGGCAGACATATTTTCACTCTCCTCTCTGGACCCCGTGACCTTTTCCTTTATTTCACTCTTTCCAGCATCATTCCCTTCAGCAGGGTTACATACTCCAAAATAAAAAATAAAAAAAAGGCTGACAAAGAAAACCACTTCTGGTTAGGTAAGTACAAAAAAAAAAAAAAGCAAACCAAACCAGGAGCCATCAAATGGTCAAAAAAGACTCAAAGGGCAGCTACAGATTCATTTTCACAGTAGCCTACATTCACAGTGGAAGCACAGTAGTATATATATATATATATTTAACAGCATCAATTGCTTGTTCATTAAATAGTGCATCTGCATTTGTCGGTGATGACTTCTCATAATGATTGTTATTGTCCTTGGAGGCCAAATGACGCCATGATGTTCACTGACATTTGATAAAAATGGAGACTATTGTTGATCCAAGGACTTTCCTGTTTTGAGGCAACAGCACTACCCACTGTCCTTATTTGATTTTCTTTTTTTTAAATCTGTAAACATCACAGTGAAATGGCCAAAAAATAAATAGATTGAACAGGTATCTCGGTGATAAATGGTCAGATCAGAGAGGATGTGAAATAATAAATGACAGTCTATATATTTAGCATCGTTAGTGAACATAATACGGTTAGTCAGGTATCAAGGCAATTTGGTTTTGGATATAACATTTAAAAAAGTAGAGCAATCGTTCTATTTTTTTAAATGTTATATTCAACTTAATCCCGCTTAGTGTTTCGATCACCGCCTACTATCTGGAAACAGCTGAAAGAAGCTAAGAATTAACGCACGCAATCCACTGGTGGCGTGAATTGAAGCAAATGTGCTTATTTTAGCTGCACAATTTCTCAGTGTGCGTACAGAAACTGAAGGAAACTCTTGTGGGAGAATAACAACAGGCAGTGGCAACCCAGTGAGGTACTGTATATGAGCAGCCAGCCGTTCTTCACATTTTATCATCCCTCAAGAGCTTCATCTTCTCTTCCTCTGTTACTCGTTTGCATGTAATCCTGACTATCGCCTCCGTCTTTGTGCGATCTGTCCTCCTTTCAGGTCTCCAGTGTTGAGAGGTGGCCTTTTTTTTAGGTCAGGTCCCATCTATCTCACACCGATCAAAGCTGACCAGCTTCTATCAGTGTTTATACATCACATAATTTATTGCTCGAGTTTCTTCGTATGTTTATTCTTTATTTTTTCTTTAGTTTTATCAGTTCTTACCTTATCAGTAAAAAACAGATGACCTATGAGCAGGGTCTGTTGCTGCAGGCTTTTTGTAGCTGGCCCGATGCTTCATTGATGGGTTGTCTGAGGAAGACTGGACATGGTGCACTTGCTGTTACATCACAATGCAAATCCAAAGTCCATTTATTAACCTTTAACCTCCATTAATATCATCTAAGCCGTCTTTGAGCCGGTACACCTGGCGTCCATGTAAAATAACGCACAAGACTTATCAGTCAGGAGAATAGAAAGTCTTAAAGCTACTAATAATTACAAAGGTAAAAGTATCAGAAGAAAGGATCGCTTTATTGATCTTTCCTTGTGGGGCCTGGTTCTCTCCAGGCCTTTGTGGTGGAGATGTAAAGGTCAGACAGATTGTGCGGCACACATTCAGAATTAGAACCTCTTCTGGAATATATCTTGCTTTGAATTAATGTAAGTTGGGAATAACTAAAAAGAACTAACTTTCTGTGTCATGGTTGTTGGTACCCTGAGCATTTATGCATGCGATTGTAAAGATCCTATTGATTGCTTTTTTTTTTTTCTTTCCAACAAGCGTTTAGCACTGGAAGAAACGTCGGACCGGAGCTGACAAATGCAGCCTGCTCGACCTCCAGATATGTCAACATTGGTATTATGGTTTCATCACTGGGGCTTTCCACGTCCTCATCTGATTCCCAGTTCCTTTTGCCCGCTGTTGCAGAAGGGTCGAGGCTTACTGGCAGAGGACACGAGAGTTGCTGCTGAGCATAAAGGAGCGCTACGCTGCCCCACGACAGATAAGAGTCCGTCTCCTCCAGCCCTCGCTCGCCACGCTCTCATCCATTGGTGAAAAAGATTGAAAAGGAAGATTTGCTGGAAGATTTCAAAGCAGCAAACAGGATCAACAGCTTTAGAGGGTTTCTGGGTTTTTTTTATTTTATTTTGCTTCTCAGAAGCTTACTTGCTTGCATGTGTGTGTGTGTGCTGTGTGTGTGCTGTGGGATTTTATTCTGCTGTGTACTGGAGTATAAAATATGCCAGAATGCTGTCTTTCATTTTGGTGATGATGTGCAGCAGCAGCCGTACGAAACAAGAACGTAAACCTCATATGAGCCTCACACTGTACGTCTTGCCCTTTTAACATATTTGACTTTTTGACATTCATATACAGTAAAAATATACCCACTCAGTACATTATTACTTAAAAAAAAAGAAAAGCCCATTGCAGTACGTTCCCAGCTACGTGACTTTTATGGCTGCTGCTCAGCCACCAGAATGCAAATGAGACCGAGGGTTTATAGAGAAACGGCAGCCGCACAAAAACCAGCATCCTGCAGGTAAAATGCTTGAAGCTGCCGCTTCCACAGCGGATGGGAGCTGATTCTTCTTTAAACCTCTGGCTCCTCACTCGTTCACCAAAGTTGAAATGAAAAAGCATTTTCTGTGCCATGTCAAAAAAAGAAAAAAAACAAAGAACAAAACGTTGAATGAGCCTCTTAGGCGTTCTGCGCTTGTACTGAATATTTCTTTGCAAGAATCAAATTGCGAGTCACTGCCAGAGGCTGTGAAGAGATCGCAGGAGGAAGATTGGCATCGACAAAGAGATGCAAAGCTGCTGCATTCTGGCTGTTCAAGGGGGCTGCAGCGGTCGCATGTCAAGTTTGTCAAACGTCAAAAATCCAAGCTCGGAGAAAGTCACTCACAAAACTGGAGGCAGGATCGAAATGGCAAAACATTTTGCTCTCTGGGCTAAGTTCATTACAGACACTCAACTGTCTGTAATGAACAGTCTGTCAGTTCATCACAGACAGGATATGCCCTGCATAGAAATGTACAGCCACATTTTATAATGGCGAAAAAAAAGGTTTCTCAGTTTTGCTGTCAAATAATTTTTCTCTTGACTAACTCAAGCTAAACCGTAAAAATAAAAATTGCGCTGAATTTATTCTGCTGGCTTGGCTGCACTGGCACATCGCAGTAAAACTTCATCTGAGAGTCACCGATCTTGCTTCTTGTGTTTTGGCCTCTGTGCGCTGACCTTCGAGCTTCATGCACATCCATTGATGCTCCTCTGGCTTCCTCTGATGGCGCTCGCTGCAGGATACCGCCGATGTCCTGGCGGGCCCAAGGTGATGGGTAGATCCGTGTTGAAATATGGAGAACATGCTTGTGTGTATGTGTGCAATCTTGTGCTGTAATGGGAACCTGCACCCTCTCATATAGACAGCTAATTACGAACTGAAGCATCAAACCATGACGGTATCATATCCAGAAGGATTACAGCCAATTCCTGCTTTCCTCCTTCATCCTGCCTTCACCCTGTCTTTACGCCCGTCTGTGGATTATTCTGTTGTCCTGCTCGACCTTGTATTATTCTAAACAGTTGGGAGATGATGGTTCATTTAAACACCTTGGATGGTTTTGTAGAAGGAGGGGGGGAGTTTGTTGGCTCGCTGTGGGAGCTGATTTGTCTCCTACACAGGCAATTAATATGCTTAATAACAAGTCGGCTCATATCATAATCGAAACCGCAGGGGGGGGGGGGTATCTTAATAGAATTCCAACGGTTTTAATTTCATACTTAAAGCCTAATTATCAGGGAAGATGAGTTGCAGGCAATTGAATCCCTGAACCTTTTGGATGTGCTGTGCAGATGAGTGTGTGTGTGTGTGTGTGTGGGGGGGGGCAATATATCATGCTGATGTGTGTTGCCATCTTAGCATCGTGGTAATGACAAATTAGAACTTAGAGACTGTATGAGCGTGAAGATCAAGTCATGATCTGAGTTAGAAATAGAGCTATATGTAGTCTTCTATGGGGGGGGGGGGGGGGGGGGGCTCTGAATAGCGCAGCTCACACAAAAGAACCAGGCTTAATCGCAAGGTATGATGGTGATCGTATTTGGAGCAAAGCTGTTTCCTGTATGTTTATCCATTACACTGGGGCGGGAGCTTATCCCATCTGATGTTTCCCAGCATGCACCCTGGTTGCCAGTTCATCATTTCAGGGCTAACACAGCCACATTGAAGTCCCTACGTATATTGCAGGAAGGCTACATATTATTTCTTTAAAATAGAACTTAATGTGTAGATGATAATTTATGATGTGTACAGCAATAGTCAGTCATCTTCTGCTTTTTATTTTTTTTTTCCTATAGTGTGTCATTAAAGTTGAGGAAAGTTTGGGTTTCCTTAAATACTTTCCCAGCACCACAGGTTTTACTGAACTGGCCTCCCTTTGGCTGAAAGGTGTGAAGGGAATTTAACCAGACACCACCACGGAAGAACGTTCTTAATAATTCATCTGAGTAACAGCCACGGCTGCTGAGGTTACATCACCGCCTGACCTCAGCGCCGCAGGAAACACTGCTGGTGGCTGAGCAAGTCTGTTAAATATGCAGCGTTTCACGCGCCCAAGGCCACATCAGACCTCATCAAACCAGCTGTCTAGATCCAGGTGTTGAGTCGAGGCCTCGCCCTCTGCTTCACCCACAGCTTATGCGTGAATGTATTTTTACTCAGGCATGTGTCGGTGTGTGTTATCCGTGGGCACGTGAGGTGCATGCGTGCCTTTTCTAAAGGCCAAACCATGACAAATGTGCCTCGACATTCAAAAAGGACCCGGAAAACCTTAACAGGAGGAGGAGGTTGAGCCTCCCAGACAATCAGATGACCCAAAACGACAGGAAAGAGGTAAGTTTCTTGATATGTGTTAAAATAAAGTAGAAAAACCTGCAGGGCTTGGATTGATGGTGCACTTTGTTGTCCGTGTAAGCAAGTCTCTCCACAAACATTTGTAAAGTGTGCAGATTTGTTTGTGAATGCCCTCCGAGCAGAGACGAGAGGTGAGAGATAAAACATTGTGCTTGAAATTACCAATGTGTGGCTTGATTTTTCACTGTGCAGCTGTGGGCTCGGTGGACTGCATGCAAAACGGGATTTAGATATCAGGCGGACAGCTAAACACGCACAGCTTTGGCTCGGGTGTTCAGCTTTACGAAGATAAACAGAACATATACTGACGTACGAGCAGTAACAGAGTTTCAGACTCATCTGCAGAAAGCTGAATTGTGATGAGGCTAATGTCGACTCCACATATTTAAAGATTTCCTTTCATATACCGGTATATATTTTTAGCAATGTGTTAATACTTCTGTTGCATTCTGGTCAAACGTGCCTGATTAACAGGATTTATCTCTGGATTGGTCGTTTATTTTCACCGTTTGCCATGAGGTTCAATGAGCTTTGTTCACACGTGGCACATTATACATTTTGAGAATTCATTAATTCGTTCGTCTTCAGCCCCTTATGGGTGAGAGGCGGGCTACACCTAGGACGAGTCGCCAGCTAAATCAATCAGAGCCAGGGGTAACGATGTAAGGAAAGTTCGGTGACTGCAGCGGCAGCCTCGTCTCTCTTTTTTCCTTAATTGCTTTTAAGGTTGCGTCCGTGATGTCTAATCTCTCCTTTCAATCTGAAGGCGCACGCACACACACACACACATCCTATCACTTCCCTTAGAGGACTTTATTTGATCAAGCAGCTTTGCCTCATGGGAACGTAGTGTTTTTGTTTACTGTTTACATGGACATATGCAGACATATAAATGCATTGCATTCACACAGCCACTCAAACACGCACATATCGCTCTCGATCAAAGGGAACCCTGAAAAGAAGCTCAGAGACAGGGCTTCTCCCCTCACGTTTACCCGTCTATTTCACCTTAAAAGAAAAGCAGCTTAATAGAGGCACTATAAAGGGAAGTCATTTGCAACAATCGTTGAAATATCGATGTGGGATGGATTTTTTTATAAATGCCCTGAAGGTAGAAAGCAGATGAAGATGGGGAGCATTTCAACAGTCCTGACATTTCTTTACAGAGCTTTAACGGCATGAAGGGCCTCTGATCTCCAGCTGCCGCCAGCCTTTGAAAGACCAAAAGCATTTATAATTACTGGCGTGGAAAACCAAGTCCTAAATCCTCTTTTGGTTTCAGACGGTATTGAGAACATTTATGCTTTCTAGACACTGTTCAGCTCAGAAAGGCAGGAGAGACCATGGTTTGACATATCAAATGGGCTGTTTGATGTTCCCGTGTCTCCAAGCTATAGCAGCGTGAGATCTGAGCTTTGGCTGTGACAGAGCACCTGTTGTGGGCGAGGAGCCCTTGAGATGAAAGCCAAATTATGATTTTTTTTTTCAGTAGAAACAGACAAAAAGGAGAAGGTCTGCTCCTGTGTACACTATAATTTGATCTATTATTATCAGTGTGTCCCAAACCATGACAGCAAATTTGCCAAAAGATAGGACTAGTTCCAAAACTATACACATAATTTAGATTTGAAAAACTCAAATGTGTAGAATTGTATTTTTCACTTATTCATAAGGCACAGACATCCATATCATTTACTGAAATCACAGATGCAAATTAATTTCATAACTGGAAGCGATCAAGGAAGTAACTTTCCCCCAACAGAGAGAGTCACAGCAGGTTAATTAAAATAAAACATTTGGACATGGACAACAAAAATGGGTAAGCGATATGGTGCTGCCACCAATAAATATCATGCAGATACTGTCATTCCTGTTGCTGAGTGACATGTGAAACAAACAAATAAATAAAATGATGACTACCAGAAAAAGGAACACACAAAGGAACTCATCAATCAATAGTCACCTATCGTGCATAACGGGAACAGAGAGCGTCTAAGCCTGGGATGGCGGGAGAGATTGCTTTCCGTAGTGGGTCGGGGGAGCGTTGGGGAGAACGAGGGGCGTTAGGGGCTGCAGTGCTACAGACCTAAGCAGGTGTGACAGTTCTAAAAGCTTTCATGGGGAAAAAGGTTTCTCTGGCCTTGTAGCGATGCTAAACTGAGCGTGACCCTCAGACTGAACCGAGCCACCTCGCTCACTCACTTTGATGCAGAAACTGCCCAAGAATAGGAATACCCTCAATGCACTGACTAAAGGATCAAAGTATACAAAGCGCCACTTTTCACATTTCATTGCATGACATAAGCCCAGCTGTAGACTCTTTGTTTCACTGCAGTTTGTAAAAAGGAGCTGCTAAGAATTTCATTACTTTGACTTTATTGCAGCTTCGGAGTCCTGTGGTGTTGGTAATGCTGTTATGCAGGCGCCTCTACCCAAAATAGGATGAAGCTACATCGAATTCTTGCTATCTTTTTTAAATAAAATAAATGGCCTTATGCAAAGATGTGGAATAGTTTTGACACATTTCAGTTTAATTGTATTGTTTACCTCTTTCCATCTGCCCCTGTTTACCCCCAGACTGCCACTCAGTATGTTAGGGGACAGGCAAAGTCCACTCAACCAGACGGTAAAAGCACAAGCTATCGGATTGGAACTCCTCCACCTGCCAAGAGAAGTAAGTCTTCCTTTTATGAGCCAATTGAAATTCAACTCACATGCTAGCCATTCTGTCAATGACAAGAGGAGTCAAGACAACCTTGCAACCCCCCGCCCATCCCGACACTAATAACGCTGTAACAGTCAGAGATAGATCAAACCGAATGCTAATAGTTAGAGCGGGTTTTCGGCCTCCCATAAGTATTTATTGCAGACAATTTTTGCCTTAATTGGTTTGGAGCAGATACATTTCTGGGTACGGCTGCATTCAGTCTTAATAGTTTTCAGTCCGTCTGCTGACCGACAAATGATCTGGATTTTCTTTTGCTGTTTGTTTTCAGAGCATCTGCCTGCGGATAATACATACTTAAAGAGCCATTGCACGTGGAACGATCTGCTCTTGCTGTGCGTGCATTGAACCAGTTCTAACCTTTGACCCCTGACACCCCAGTCACTTGTGGGGGAAAAGGTTCATTATCACAATCCGAACAGTCAGAATCAATGCTTAGTGAGTGTCATAGAAGTTGGGTCTGCTCAACAACCTCTATCCTTTGCACGAGTTTTGAATCGACAGACAATAAAAGGAACGTGGAGAATGAGACTGAAACCTGGCTTGTACTTTCTGTCATCGTCAATGTCGCCACTGAGGGGCAGGAGAGAGCCTGGAATGAAAGTGCAGGTACCCTGGGCTGAAATTAAACTCACAAATTACATGCTGAAGGTGCGTAATCTATCACTATACCACTCACATCAATTAATGTACACTTAATAAAATCGTTTAGTCAGTAGTTACAATTCAAATACATATTAGATTTTGGAATATGTCTGCAGATATATTATATTTGACAGACTTCAAATATTATGATAATTTTGTATTAAGTTCATGTTGAGAAACGTTTACCTCGCAGTAATTAGTTCAACGCTTCAGAGTCGTCTGGTGTTTCTTATCGCAACACAAAGCAGGGCAGAGCCCGGCCCAGTACTGAAACCTGATCGCAGCGCTCGTCCACTCAGCGACCAGTAGGCGGCGCTCGTCCACTCAGCGACCAGTAGGCGGCTCTCGTCCACTCAGCGACCAGTAGGCGGTGCTCGTCCACTCAGCGACCAGTAGGCGGTGCTCGTCCACTCAGCGACCAGTAGGCGGCTCTCGTCCACTCAGCGACCAGTAGGCGGCTCTCGTCCACTCAGCGACCAGTAGGCGGTGCTCGTCCACTCAGCGACCAGTAGGCGGTGCTCGTCCACTCAGCGACCAGTAGGCGGTGCTCGTCCACTCAGCGACCAGTAGGCGGTGCTCGTCCACTCAGCGACCAGTAGGCGGTGTCACTCGGAGAACTTGCGACCATCTGAGCTCACTTCCGCCGGCTCGAGTCGGACAGCTGCTCCTCTGTCTCCCCCTTCCCTATTTGTGCTTCCCTCCCGTTTCCAACCGGCCACTGCTGCTGCGCGGAAGGAGGCGAGCACAGCGGGGAGCGGCCGCGGCGCACCGGAGCGGAACTTGTCCGTCTTAGAACCGAGCGGGAGCCTCATGCTAAGCGCCGTCAGCGCGGAGGATACACGGCGGTCCGTAGTTGCGTAACTGGAATACTTTTTATACAGTTGTTGGGCTTTTTTTTTTTTCTTCATTTTTTTTTTACCCCACCACTCCATTAAAGCCAAGATGGAGAACGACGACAAATACCTCCCCGAGCTCCTGGCGGAGAAGGACAGCCTAGACACGTCGTTCACGCACGCCATGAAACTTTTAAACGCAGGTAAAGTTGGTTATTGTTGCATTTATTTTATGGATGTATGCTTTGTGTTTAGAATGAGCCCCCCCCCCCCCCCCCCCGTCATGTATTTACCGACCACGCGGCGCCTTGTCGCGTAACGTTTGAACGCGTCTAAGTTAATGGCGCGGAGGTCGTAAACCGCCTGAAGCGGAGGTGACGCGGAACGTTTCCCCGCTTCCTCTCCCGAGCTGCTCCGCGTCGAATGCGTTTCCTCCGGTAACGCGCAGGCTCCGGTTCGCGTCTAGTTTTTTTCTGGATAAATTGTTGTTTGTTTTGCTTATTTCAAAGCCGGCAGGCGGTCAGTAACCTTCCGCCGGTCTGCCCTCGCCTGCCCCGTGACGGTGGTCGGGACGAGACGCAAAAGGGAAAGTTGCCCGCGGCGTTTAACCGGATAAAACGGTCAGCGTGCTGGATGCTATCTATTTGAATTAAGACGAAGGCACCATGTGTGGAAGTCAGGTGCCAAGGGGGGGTCTGGATCTTATCCCAGGTGGGGGGGGGGTCTGGATCTTATCCCAGGTGGGGGGGGTCTGGATCTTATCCCAGGTGGGGGGGGTCTGGATCTTATCCCAGGTGGGGGGGGTCTGGATCTTATCCCAGGTGGGGGGTCTGGATCTTATCCCAGGTGAGGGGGGTCTGGATCTTATCCCAGGTGGGGGGGGGGTCTGGATCTTATCCCAGGTGGGGGGGGGTCTGGATCTTATCCCAGGTGGGGGGGGGGTCTGGATCTTATCCCAGGTGGGGGGGGTCTGGATCTTATCCCTGGTGGGGGGGGGGGGGGTCTGGATCTTATCCCAGGTGGGGGGGGTCTGGATCTTATCCCTGGTGGGGGGGGGGGGGGGTCTGGATCTTATCCCAGGTGGGGGGGGTCTGGGTCTTATCCCAGGTGGGGGGGGTCTGGATCTTATCCCAGGTGGGGGGGGTCTGGATCTTATCCCAGGTGGGGGGGGTCTGGATCTTATCCCTGGTGGGGGGGGGGGGGGTCTGGATCTTATCCCAGGTGGGGGTCTGGGTCTTATCCCAGGGGGGGGTCTGGATCTTATCCCAGGGGGGGGTCTGCACCTTGGAGAAGCAGCCAGTCAGACAAAATGGACACACAAAGAGCTTCGCTATGATGGGATGCTCTCACCATTTCGTGCCATTCAGGAACTAAGAGCTGAGGGTTAATTGTGGTTGTAATTGAGGAGTTCTCTTTCGTATTACAGCGCGTGCAGAATAGAGACCGTTTCTGAAATGGAAATTGAGAACGATCCACAAAGATGAAGTGTCACTTTGAGCCGTTGGGCATTTTAGAGTCCCTCAGTCTGTGATCTGTGGGTCAAACTGTGGAGTTTCTGACATGTTTTAGGATCTGGGCCGGGTATAAGGAGACGAAGGTCAGCGATGATGCTATTGAGAGTGATGGGAGCCAGAGACAAGGTGTTGAGCCGCATGGGAGAGACGATAGAAGGTCCAGGGAAGAAATGGTTGCTGCTTCTCAGTAATGCCGCAGTGAAAAGCATGTTAAAAAGGGTTCAGGATTAAGCAGCAGATTTATGATATGGCTTGGTTGTTGTTGTTGTTGTTGTTTTGAAATAGTCGATCAACAGTTCTCAGAATCTAAAATGAGTTATTTACGTGTCTTATAACTTGAAATGAAAGACTGTTTCCAGTGACAAAAACAAAAACTATAAAAGAAACGATCCCATACAGGAGAGAAGCTGCACACAAAACATTTAAAGTTTTGATTAAAAAAATGATTGGATGATGAGTTACAATCTTTTCGGTTATGTAATAATAACAAATCGCTTCATGAAATGCATTACCGGTACATGTATCCTTCTTTTTTTAAACCATTTTATCATATTAAAAAATGAATGTCTCCTCTAATGTCAGTGAAACCAATATTGGAAAAGTGCGATAGTATATCTGTCTATTAATTTTAACCAGTACACTCGGCGTGTTTATGACCTGCACACTTGAAAATCAATGCTTATTTGATGCATATAGATACGTGCACATAAATCCTCCCCTCCCATAACTGATGTCTATTTTGCCTGAAATGTTACCTCTCCCCCTCTAGAAATTGATAGAATCCAGAAAGATGAGACAAAGAAGGAGGCAGAAACATACCTGGACCTTTTCACAACAAAGAACATCAAACTTAAGGAACGCGTGCTCATACCTGTCAAACAATACCCGAAGGTGAGACTTCTTTGCCCTTGATTTCTTTTCTTTTCTTCCTCTTTGTCCCGCTTGAATTAAACCGAAACAGAATTTAATTACAAAATGCCACTGAGTTATTTTGTACTCTCAAATTACTCTTCTCAGCCTTGATTGTTTGGATCCAGATTATCATTACAGCAGACGCTGACAGGATTTAAAATATAATAGATCTGGATCTCTTTTTTTTTTTTTTTTTTTTTTGCAGACAGATTTGCATAAAATAAATTAATGTATGCATTTATCATGTAATTGTTTTGCTTTATTTGTTTTGACGACAAAGCAGCTATTTTGGGGCAGAATGTCTTTTAAAAGTCAAAACAACACATTGCGTTTCAAGTTACGTTTGATTTGCATGTAGATGAATTTATTTCCATCAATTTACGTGGGAAAACTTGCAAAGCTTGTGTAAACTTTATGCATCATTGTCTCTGTTTGGAGTCACCGCTTTCTTTGAGATGTTCATCCCATAGAAGAACAAGGATAACATCTGTAGATACTCCCTCGACTAGAATATCAGATCGATATGATGTAGGTGGGCGATCAGGAAGGCAAGACGGCCTCCAGGGAGCAGACATAAAGATACTTTACCCATGTTTTAAGATTACAAAAGCTACTTTTACAACTCAAATAGGACTTTCTTTTTCCTAATGGTTTTTGGTAGTAAAAGCTAACTAGTACGCATCATATACCGATGGTTAGTACTTTGTTTGAAGATTGAGGAGGCAGAGATTGGACTGCTTAGACATTTCATGTGAATAGTTCGTGGTGGTTCTCACAGGACCCCGGGGCTCCTAATCACTCGTCTCTTGTAAATCAGTGATAACAGAATACTTGCAACGCAACCCCCGACATTACAGCTGCTGCACTCTAGAATGAAAACTGCCTTTTCGACTCTGAAATTATTTTGCGCCTCTTTGTTTTGCTCTTAGTTCAATTTCGTGGGGAAGATTTTGGGACCTCAGGGCAATACAATCAAACGTTTGCAAGAAGAAACCGGAGCCAAGATTTCTGTACTGGGCAAAGGGTCCATGAGAGACAAAACCAAGGTAATGCATAAGAACACACATCTGGGTTACACACCTGTGAGGAGGTTACCTGAAGCCACGGCACATCTGCCCTGTGTTTTGAGAAGGATGGCAGGCGGAGAGCCCAGATGGTCTCACCTCGTAGGATGAACGTGCATCCATGCGCCTCACATCCGTTCAGGGAAACCTAAAATGATTCTGATAAGCCCGTTTGATGTTATACTCCTCTATATAAAGGAAAGCAGCGTTGCACCTTTGTCTCATGCACTGTAGACGAGGAGGGAATACCATCATGCATTGCAAGATGACTTTCCTTGCAGAGTTGGCAGTGTGCTCTCTTTGACTCGTGAACACTCCCGTGACATTGTTCCAGGAGGAGGGGCTGAGGAAAGGTGGCGAGCCCAAGTACGCACACCTGTCCATGGAGCTGCATGTGTTCGTCGAGGTGTTTGCCCCCGTGCCGGAGGCCTACCTGCGCATGGCGCACGCAATGGAGGAGGTCAAGAAGTTCCTGTTCCCGGTGAGTCAGACTGTCTGTTGGCTTTTCTGTGTGGACCTGTCTCAACACGTCTTTTGATGACTCTTTGTTTCACCTCATTGATTTGTTGGAGGTGTATTCAAATTATTTAGTCTCTAAATTGACAATTGAGACAAGTAACAGCTACGAAAGTAACGTCTTTAACAGCAAATATTAGATTTGAGTTATTTTCCGTTGGGCAGTAAATACCATTTTTTTTTTTTTCCTTTTCTTTACGTTTCTTGTTTTATCTCAGTTGATAGTGAAAATGCTCGTCTCTCTCCTCGTGGAACTTTTTTTGTCGTTGATTTATCTGAGCAACCCGCCTAATTGAATCTATGTGGGGAAACGCGAGGAGAGGGAAAGCAATGAGGGGCGCACGGTTCCAAAAATACAAAATTAATGTGGCAGTAAATGTTGATATTATGTGAGGAGGCTGCAACGAAAGGAATGTATGTATGTATGTATGATGTCACATTGTGCAGCCCTGCTGTCCATTGAGTCTCACTTTATGTTAAGGACATGGGTGGGTGTGCGTTTTATCTGTTCCTCTTTAGGGCTTGGATTCTGAAGGCTTGTATCGCTCTACCGATGTAAATACAAAGCAGAGCCTTTCTCTTGCTTGACGGATTTACAGATCCCCAACACGGTCTCCTTTAGAAAATGTTTTCTGCAGACTGTAATACTTAAAGTATTGCAAGATGGTAGAGATGTTTCAGCTCCCTGGACTGTTGAATGTAGCTGCAGTCGTGTTTATCCTCCTCATCATTAGAGCGCCGTCACAGATCTGAGGACTGAACTCAGGAGAAAGGAACTATGCTGCTCAGACTAGCGGCTCCGTTAATTCATCCGAGCTCGCTTTTGTGGCTAGAATAAGATGGCCGTTGATGCGTTCACACAGGACTTGTCGAGGATTGATTTACATTTTGTGCATGGTGGAGACTGGCACAGGAAGGCAGGGAGGGTGGGATGGATGGTTTCCAATCTCCCACATCCAGGACCACCATTCTCCTTAACGCCGAGTCGTTGGCACGGAGATTGCTTGGGAGGGACGGCTCCGTAATAGTTGTTGCACTCTTTTATTCATTACTTGTTCTTTCACACCGGCTCCTTTCTGTTGCATCCTTTCCCCTCCTCTTTGTTTTTCGTCTGTGCACCATCCGAGCACCTTTCCTCTTGTTTCTCACCACCTGGGTTTCTTTTCTTGCGTGTGTGTGTGTGTGTGTGTAGGATATGATGGACGATATCTGCCAAGAGCAGTTCATGGAGATGGGCTATCTGAACGGGGGCCAGGAGCACGGCGCCAGAGGCCGAGGGGGCATGCCAGTCAGGGGCCGCGGCGTCCCTCCTGCTGGAGTTCACAGGTGTGGAGATGCATGTATACACAGATTGCTTTTGTGTAACGGCTGCTGGAGCACGACCTGAAGTACAGAGACATTGTTGTTCGTTTACTACTCTATCAGTGTATCTGAAAGTCACGAGCAAACCAGAAGACGAGTATTAACGCCGTTTCTTTGTTGCTCGTGTTTCTGAACTTCCTGACAGAATGTACTTTTGTCTGACGTTAGATGAGACGATCATTATCGCATCGTACCGTAGATAATGTAGCCGGTGCCAGAGGGTGTTAGTCTAGCTTAATGTCACGATTCAAATCAAGGAGAAACATCTATGCTAAGTGTAAAATACACACGTCGGCTATATCTTGAGTTCACGTTTGTCTTTTGAGCAAAAGCAAGATGGAACGATGTTCTTACCTTTGGAGAGAGCTGCTCGCTGTTTCCATCTGTTTCCAGGCTTTGTGCTAATCCGAGCCAAACGGTTGCAGGAACTGACTTCATGTTTAATGGTATTGATTCCTCCAACATTAAGAAAGTGATTAAGCATCCCCCCCCCCGGAATATTGACCGATTCCTTCACGTAAAGGAATACAGTGTTAATGCTGTTCCTCTCTCCAGGGGGAGGGGGATGCCTCCTCGCGGCGCTGCCCCGAGGGGAGGTGTGACTCGAGGTGGACCAGCCAGAGGAGGTGCGGTGAGAGGCGCCCCAACAGGCCGAGGAGGACCCCCTTCAGCACCCGCAAGGGGAGCCGTAGCGCCCCGTGCCAGGCCACCGACCGGCGGCCCCCCCCAGAGGATGGGACCTCCGCCCGCTCACCAGCACACCCCTGCTGCAGCTGCTGAGGGCTACGAGGAATATGTGAGTATCACCAGTGTGGCGGTTTAGAGTGTCCCAAGCACAGGTTGGTTCAGATGTTGTTGTTTTGTTTTCGTGAGTGATCTCTGTGAACTGGATTTACGTCCCATGAAGGAAAAGGGTCACTCTTCAAACTAAGAATCTGAAAAGTGAAATTTCACACATTGTACTGTAGGACTGTAAAGGCGTGCATCTGTCGACTGAATGAAGGCCATGGTCGTGCCTGTTTGCCCGTATTCAGGGGTTTCGACATGAATGGGGGCGCCTGTGTCCTTGGACATGTTGTCGCTGACGATGTAGACACAACCAACAGACACATAATTAGCTGTTTGTTTTTGCCGAGACTTGAGGCTGTGGGTTCTGACGCAGCTAAATGTGACCTCCAACAGGTTAATGCTCTGTTTCTAAGTGACTTGGGATGCTCGGGACACGAGGGAGCGCGTCTTCTTTCATGCAAACGTAGCACTTGGACACCTTGACATTCATGATTCATGAACAGGTCTCTTTAAAAAAAGAAGAAAAAAAATCTCACTAGGGTTTTTTTTGCGTTTCTCCAGGGCTACGACGAGAGCTACACGGACGCGTCCTACGAGGCATACGACAGCTATTACAACCAGCCGCAGGCGTGAGTGAATCACATGTCTCTTTGGTTTCTACCTGCATGTCGCAAGGTACACACACGTTACCACGTCGTTGGTTTCGCTTCAGCAGATCCGATAGCAGCAGCGACGCTTTATCACAACTAATGATATTCCATGTTTGAAAGGTTGGAATGTTGGAATAATGCGTTTCATACAAGAGAGCCGATCCTTGATATTATTTTTCAAAGCTAATTATCACCCTCAAGATGTTACACTCGGCAGACACTTGATGTTTTCAGAGATTGAGACGTGTGACCTCTCCTTGTTCTGACCATCAGGGAGCCAGAATACTACGACTATGGACATGGAGAAACCACAGAATCATACGAGTCTTACGGTAAGGAGAACGTCAGGCGACCTCATTTAGGTGCTGAATATAAAAAGCGGTTGTATAAATTTGACTAAATGTAAAATACATTACGAAGAAAATGCATTCTAAAATACTAAATGTACAGATTAATTACCATCACTACCTAGCAACGCGACCAGTTACCATATTGGGTGATAATCCGCTGTTGGATCCATGGAGTAAGATGTTTTTTTGAAACCCAACCATTCACTGCCAACCCTGACATTGAAATCTGCCTCTCTCCAACGGCCAATAACTCCGGGACAAAAAAAGGTGGCGACACACTTTATTTTTCTGATGAAAGAAGACACTTGAATGTTTCATTTTGTATGTTTAGCATGTGCAGAGAGATTTTATATTATTCCACTACACTTTTTGTGTACCTTTTTCTGTGTCCTCCCCCAGGCCAGGACGACTGGAACGGGACCCAGCGGACGACTCCAGGAAAGGCCCCGCCTTCAAGAGGTGCCAATACGTCTTACCGGGAGCACCCCTACCGACAGTACTGAAGCAGACCCTTAATGTGTCACCCCCCGACTCGCGCCTGTCGACCACGGCAGCGCTCGCTTTAAGCAGCCTGACAAAAGTAATTGTCCGTTTTGTCTTTGGTTTGGTCTTTTTTACACGCTGGACTTTATACGTGAGAAAAATTGGGAACTGAGAATCGGACCTGGTTTTTTGAGATTCGATCCCGATCTCCCTCTCCCGGCCCTACTTTGTGGCACCGGCAAGCAACCAGCCACCAACCCTTCCAACCAAAGCGGCTTTTAGATGGGTTAGTGAGGAGAAGCTGGTGTCGTTTTAGTTTTTTTCTTATTTTTCATTTGGAGTTTTGTTTATTTGCTGTATTTTATTTCTCTCTGACTCTGACTTTTCACCCTTCTCTGGCTTTTTGCATTGTTGATCATACTTTTTTTTAGTAGCCTTCTAGTAGAATTAGTGGCTCATATTATCTGCTTGTCAAAAGAATCCATTTTAATTGTTTTTCTTAAATACAAAGAATCTGTCGCGGGTCAGTTGCAGATTCCCATTTAGGCTACATTTCAAAATTCTGTTAATGTAACCAAATAAAGAAAACACTTTATAAACTTTCAATTATGTAATATAGAAACAAAACAAAAAAAAACAATCTTAAATTAAGTGACGGTTAAATAATCAATGTTAATGGAATCAGTACAATTCATTCTTGATGGTTTGTTTTTAAATAGTTCTAATGGTTAGGCAGCAATATTTGTCATTGTACTTCGAGTTTTGAAATATAGCCCTAATAGACACTGTTGAGATGGACTGTCCTCAATATCCTCAATTTGTTTTACATGTTAAAAACACAAAAAAAGTTTATTTAATGAACTCGGCTGAGAGATGGCCTCTTTGTTAAGCTGAAAACAGTTCAGGTCTTCCTTTTGCGATCTGATTCTCTATAAACTGCATGCACAAAGAAGGATTGGGACAGAAATCTCCACATGGGTCTTCTATTTCTATAGAGAAGGGATCCTGCAGCTCAATCCGAACTCTTGTATATATTTTAAAACATCCTAACTGTACTTATTCTGCCACTAGTATCTGTACCCTCTCCATAAAATGCATTATGCTACTACATGTGTAAGCTTGCCTAAATAGGTTACTAAATCTGTCCAAAAGATGTTTTGCAGCAGTTTGTCAATAAAGCTTAGTTTGTTTTTTATGAAACTTAACTTGCATTATGTGTTTCCTGTCCTAGTAAAATTCTGAAATTGCTTTTTTCTTTTTAAAAACAACCTTCAGCAGTCAGATGTAGGTGTTTTTCCTTTTTTTTTTTTCCTCATTCAAAACCACATTTTAAATCTAAATGAATGTATTGACGTCTGAAGACTTTAACCCTACTAAATGATGTCTTGATTGATTATCAAAAGAGCACAACTTATTCTCTCTCTCTCTTTCTATACTTTTTAAAAAGGACCCAGAGGTAAGACCTCTAAAATAACCTGGATAGCTTCCTAATGTGTATAGAGTTCTAAAGCATTGAATGCCTGGGTATGTATAAGACTTTTTCAATCCTCTTACCTGTGGTCGTAACCGTTAATGAGAATTTGCTTTCATAGCATCTGAAAAATAACTGAATTCAAACCACCATTCAGGTCTAGGTTTCATTGTCATGAAAGATGCTGGCGCGATGGCTACTTTAGTAGCGTAATGGCAGTGCAATGGAGAGGATGCTTATAACCTAGAGAACTCCACGGTAAAGGTAACCTAACCCTAAATGTTTAATTTCCTAGTGTGTTTATCCATTGACATAAACTTGCTGGTAAATGCGTAGTTTCTTAAAATACCGTTACAGTCATTGCAACATAAAAGAATCGACTCAAAAGTAAGAAGGAAAAAAAAAGTGACTTCCAATATCATCCAGGAGTGCATTTTATGTACCAAAATAACTGTTCTGTGTACTAACAAAATAGGATAGTGTAAATGCAACTCGCTAAAAATGAACAAAGCCAAATCTATGCCAATATCTTCTGTACAGTTGAGCTGCTGTTACCTTTTATTTGCTGTGTACAGGTTGTTTACTGTAATATGTAAAAACTACAAAGTTATCCAAAAACAAGCAAAGCTCGAGTTGCATGAGCAGATCTTCTGTGTAGACGTTGCATGATGTTTGTTTCGAGTCCCCCCCCCCCCCCCCCAGTGTTTTTAGACGGTGCATTGATTTGCGTTTCGTCCTTCCTCCAGGTACAGCTATCGGTCACTGAGTTCCCCTGGAGACTGAGGGTCTGCTGAAGTGAGACGGCACGCACCTCGGGTCAGTTTCCATCATGCACCTGTGTTTTACGTGCTATGCCACATTTATGGAAAGCTACACGCGTTCCCTTGTCGTTATCCATACTGCAAGACTTGGAAGATTGATTCTTAGACCTTTGCAGCAGCCATTGATGTCATGTCGGGTTGCGTGAAATGTGTCGCCCATCAAAGAAATGAAATCCAGTTCCTTTGTCTGTTTGAATCTATTTTTCTTAAACCATATCAAATTGCTTTTTATCTTATGCGCAGCCCAATCTGGAATCTTTCCATGGTGCATTCATGGCCAATCAGACTCTTGAGATTTATCAGTCTGTTTCCAGACTCTCACCTTTTTTGTGAGGATTTTAAGGAATTTCATGTTTAAACATTTGTCAAGGCGTTTTGATGTCGCTTCATATTTTCTGTACAGTCATGACGGAACATATTTGAATGTCATCCAACAATATCTTAAAGCTTTTATTCTTTTATAGCTTCTGAAATCACTGAGAGGTTTTAGTTGAGGATGTCTTTAACTTTACCTCATTTTACCCAAAGACGGTTACACAGCAAACTTTGCTGCAGATGGCGGTGGGTGTAGCGTTATGCAGCAGCATGTTCATGCTATTCAGAGCGTTTCAAAGCTTGGCTGATTTTGATGATTGCCCAGCTCCTGTAAGTCGACTGGTTTCGACAGTGTCTGTGAACTGGTGTGTGGCGGCGCCGGCCCATCAGCAGGTTCTGAGCGGGGGACGTGTCGCCGGTGTCTGTATAGCCTCAGAGAAAGAGACTAATGAGGATATGTAGCTCCAGGCTGTCCGACAGCAGAACGAAGACTGCTGCTTCCTGAAATGGAACCGTCAGGGTGTCGCAGGGTCATCACGTGGCATTTCTACCCGTGCCTTGAAGGAAAGGAAAAGTTGAGCGGTGACTGAGAAAGTAATGCTTGGTTGTCAGACTTCGGGAAGCAGGGCTGCGACTTTTTTGTGGGGGCGTGCTTCAATAGCATGTGTCCCCGTTAGCATGTGCACAACAGGGACTACTTCGTTTTTAGCTTTTAAAAAGCTAATAAGGAACCTTATTTCAAATAATCACGCTCAGAACGCGAATGACAAAACTGCTGTAAAACGTCCATCCTTTCAGCCGCTGCGCCACCTCTGCTGTAAAACAGTCAAACGCAAAATGCATCTGGATTCAGCGGTCTCACCAGTAACTATGTCTCGCTGAGCAAATCGTTGCTTAACTTCTTCTGTAGAGCTGTGCTGCTTGGCAGGAAAATGAACTAGAGACGACGTCAGAGCGGGCCGAACGCTGCCTCTCATCTGTCAATAAGTTACCGAAGCAGAGGAGGATTTGCAGCTGGAAGGGGCGTAGGGTCGTGTTTACACGCGGCCTCGTATCGATTCCTCTGCTTTCCCTTTGTCTCCTGCAGCGAGGCCGTGCACGGGAGCAGCTCGGCATGAAGGAGGCGGTCAGACTGTGGTCCTGTGGGGCACGCTGCTGAAAGGAGACCCAGTTCTGCCTCTGGCAGGGAAAAGGGTTGCGGTGGCTCGAGGCCAGGTGACCCCCCCCCCCCCCCCCCCCTCCCAGAAGCCAGCTGTTGTAGCGCAGGGGACAGGAGCCGGCTCAGACTGCAGCTGGTCAGCGAAGACGTCCGCTCACGGGGACTCCATAATAACCAGAGACTGACAGGAAGTACGTTTCACGAGGACTGTATCGAATTACCGCGCAGAAATCATCAGTTATATTCCACTCGAGCTAAAAGCCTTCGCTGACTGCGTGCTGCCGCACCAGACGTTCTCCGACCACCCTGTTCCCAACAAATGTAATTATTCCGGTCTAATTTCCATCAAATGGATTCTGCTGTTGTCGAAGGCCGTGAAATTGTTTCAAATTTCTATTAACCCTTTAATTAGAAAAAGAGGCCAGCTGTGCTGTGTTAAGTGAAATGGTGTGAAATCTGCATTTCATGACTTTGATTCTCCAACGGTCCGCCCCGTTGCTGTTCACTATCCACGCCTGGTTACTGCTTGAAATTAGACTCGGGTGCTGAGAGATTTAAAGATGCCTCGAAACCACCGATTACCATCTATGGCTGAGTTTACCCAGCGCACGAGCATGCGGCCACATCTTAGTGATGCTCGATGTAGCCTTGAGCAAATCGAATGCTAATGCTATTTCTTATATGCATTACACTCTCCCTGCAAATGTGCAACACTTTCATAAGCAAATCTGTCCCGTTCTCAGTGGTTCGGCATGCAAGCCTGATAATTCAGCGCAATCGGCCCGGGAGGAGAGCTGCATGTGAGAACGGGACAGAGGGTGAAGACCTCGCTAACTCTCCTCCATCTATCCATCTATCCATCAATCGGTCATGTCTCTGTTGATTCGATTCCCCTCTATGCTATTTTCTGCTGTTATCGCTGATGATATTACGCCTGCCTGTGGTGCCGAGTTGCATTTAGAGGTCAAAACTGCACTTTCCCGTATTAAAAACACATTTCTCTGTCTCGACTCACTGGTCAGAGGTAGCATTAGCCAAGTCAGAGGCTCCATTTAGTTTATTGGAAAAAGCTATAGCAGCTTAGAGGATAGAATATTCGATATTAGGATAGAAGCCATCGTTGGAGAGGAAATGTCAAAGGGCCGTATCCAAAACAATCATTTTTCAGTCTTTATGTGCGATTACGTCTGAAATAATGATTTCTGTGTCTCCTACAATCTAATGAAGGATAAGCGACGGTGTGGAAACCATCTCTGTCTGAAGAGACTAACTGTGAGCGTGGAAAAGAAAGTAAATTGTCACTGTTCAATAATCAATAAAAGCACACTTGAATATGATTGAGCCTGGCGTTCTTGAGCTGCAGTGGCCTCTGCTGCATCCTGGTGTGGCGCTTTCACACTGGGAGAATAGGAGTAGGGCGAGGGACGGGGCCAGGCTGGCTTGTCTTTCTGAGGTGGGGGGGGCAGTCGTCAATAGGATACGTCGAAATGATTGAGAGGCAGGTGGACAGCTGGGTTTCATCCTCTTCCTGATGAATTCACACCGTCAGAGGCTGATTCTGATGAGGTCAGGGAAAAATATAACATTTTAACATTGAAAGCTCCATTTACAGATTAAAAATCAGGTGAAAAATAAACATCAAATCTGATACACTTTTACTTTTCATCAATGGTGTATGAATATGCCAAGAGCAATTTAGAACCTTTCAATGATGACCTGGGGAATGAGGTGCTTGGCGGAGGTTTGCACTCGCCGAGTGCTTTTCTAGTTCGCCGTGAAAT
>NW_027180983.1:0-22959 GCF_040956055.1 Brachionichthys hirsutus
GATTGCAAGGACAAGCGCTCACCTTTGGCTTGTTTCCATTGGCGTCGTGCACCATCCTCCAGTCGGAGCCATTTGCGCTGCAGCCAAGGCGAAACTTCTTCATGAAGACTTTGTTCTCGCGGTGCTTCCCTCCTTGGATGATGAACCCCTTCACCACCTTCTCCTCGCCAAGATCCACCTGTAGCCATTCGCTGGTAAAGGGCTGCGACTGGGGCAGCAGGGTCCACCCCGTCCTGCTGGTCAGCAAGCGGGCATTCTCCGGTACCCAGTTCCGGTCCGTATGGGACGATGCGGTGATCTGGCTGTCGGTAATCAAGCCCGACACCATGCCCAGCATGCCTGAACACGGATACTCTGAAAGACAGAACGGTTTGATACAAATTGATGAAAACCTGCAGACGGGAAGCAAAGGACTTGATCTGTATCCAAAGACACGCTGGCCAACATTGTTTACGGTGGCACAAGCGTAGTTTTGAGAGTTCAGGCTCTTGTACCGCAGGGGCATCAAGGATATTGAAAGTCAAAGTGAGGAGGACAATTCCCCGAACTCTTTGAGATGTTGCTGTGATCTCTCCCTCTATTCTCTTCCTCTCTCCGTGCCTGCAGATCTCATGCATACTAATTCCTCCGCCCGAGGCAGTTGTCTCCAGGCAGCCAATTAAAGCCCTCCTCTCAGTTTGTGTTTCCATGTCCTGCATTCTGGGAGCACCTTTTTTTTTTTTGTTCTTTTCATCTCCCCTATCCTCCCCACCTCTCTCAATAGACTCAGATATACTCAAAACAACAACACAGCTTCTTTGTGTTTTATCTTCAGCTGCACTCATCTCCTCCCTTCTGCTCCACAGCTGTCACCACCTGTAGGACAGGTGTCTTCTAAGACCTTGTTTCCTGTCTTCTTTTTTTTTTAATTTAAGCTATCCTCCTTTTATTCTAATTGTCTGTGCTCAATGCAGGTTTTATTTCTTACTTACTTATTTTGATCACTCCTTTATATCAAGATGTGAACAGGATAACAATCTGTCGCTGCAGCTGAGAAGCGTTTGCGCAATCTAAACCGAGTTTTGTCATTTTTTGAGATCAAACTCCACAACCTGGTAAGTAATGAAAGGTACCAGTCGCTGTTTAACTTTAACCAGTCGCTGTTTTGCAGATTGTACAGATACACTGAAAAACTTTCTGTATTTGCCAAAATTTAAAATATTATATCTGGGAATGTGGCATCTAAACGTTATACTAACTACCACAGCAACTGTCTTACTGCTTGAATATTTAATTAATATTCAGCCATTTTATCCTCAAATTCTTGTATTTTTTTTCATATTTTAACGACCGGTACTCTTTCTGGAGTGTAAATTACAGAACAATTAGATTTTTTTTAAGTTAGACTGTTGAATGTGGATATTACATTTACAAGGATTTATTACACAACCAGCTTGTTTCAAAAAAAGAATAATGATATTGTATAATTTAATAGGTTTTTAGTTCTAAACCCTGCTGTAAAATCCACCTGGATATTTTTTTTTCTTTGACCTTTTAAAGCATTCATTTTCAATATGACAACAATGACTAATAAAAAGATAGATTCATGTAACCTTTAATGGTGTTAGCAGTTTGGAGAGTTTCTTAGTCCTTATACGGATTTCTTGAAATAACGGTGAGTGTGTAAAGGTCAATTGTACAACTTTAACTGAAAGAGCATACAAATAACAAACCGATATCATTCTAAAACACCTCAAGGTGTAAATTATGGAGCCAATGGTTCCACATCTTTCTGCCAACATCCCTTTGCAGCGCACTGGAACTTTGGAAAAGTTTCTCAGTGTTGTAATTACCACTGGATCTGAGAGTTAACAGCTTGTATCGGTGCAAATCTGTCTTCCTCTCGTTTCTTCACCGAACTCCAACACTAAAATATCAAAAACACTGAGTCAGGGAATTGTGGTAAGCAATAAAATATTTACAATCTGGATCCCACAGAGGGCAAAACCCCAGGCGTTATTATATCTTCTGTGTCTCTGCAAGACAAAGTGGGCACTGTAGCACTGCATAACTCAATGGTTGCTGCATCTGGGAGAAGTCAGAGAAGACTTGGAGAACAAGGCTCTCTCTCTCTAGTCATCTAGAGCAGCTATGCAGAGCCGTGAGGCTCCGAATTTTGTAAAAGTGAAGTTTAAGTAACAAACGCTGCTGTGTGGATGAAGCAGCTCTACTGCGTTAAGGGTTTTTAAACTACTTTCTTCCTTTTGAAGATCTATTTGACAATGATCACATGCGCTAGCTTTTGGTGGGGCACAGCTACGGCCCTGTACACTGACTGCCTCTGAAGTGGGAAGCTATGAGAGTAAAGTGTAACGTGTGTGTGATCTAAAGCGAATTGGTGTTTGTCTGATCTGAGTTCAGACACCAGGGTGAACTCCCTGAGTCATCTGGAACTCTTCATCGACTTCAGCTGCGATCCCAGAAGCTCCAGAGATGGCAACGCAATGACACACCCAGGCGAACAAACACACACGCCTTTGTGGGTTTTCGTGTGTAGATGGTGATGCATGGCTGTGTCAGCCACATTTAGGCTTTAGGTGGCGCATCAGGCTTCCGTTAGAGATATTTATATACTATGGTATATTTACAAACAGCAGGGCAGTGGGCGTGTTTTTTATTATTAATGAGTAGCTTTGCACGCAACAGCGATGATTTAAGGGAGTTCAGCTTCTCCTCTAATCTGATGCCTGAATTATGGCGTTGGTATAAATTATAGCGTTGGTATAAAAAGTGATGGGGGTGGGGGAAATGCAGTTTTAAATCGTCTTTATCAAACTCGATATCTATAGTTATTGTCAAATTTCTAGCCATATTAAAGCAATTGCTGCTATAAGGCAGTGCAGTTCAGCAAAAGTTGTTCAGAAAGTTCTGGCGTCAGGGATTCAGAACTCAATGGAGAATGGAGTAAGTCACAGAGTTCATGCAGTCCTCCAGAACCTGACTATTTTTTTTATGTCCAATTGGACTGTGAACTTGGCGTTGAGATGCCTCCAGGGGGTGCCCAGGGATGCTGAAGGTCCTAAAGGCAATCTGGTCCCTTACCAGAATAAAATGCCCCCAGCTGTATCCCTGCTGGACCCCCAGTGCCTCATCTGTGCAATTACATATATAATCCATACCTGCAAAAAACCCTTACACAGAACCCTTTAGAATTTAGAACATTCATCTGGTGAAAACTAATCCTAACTTTTTTATTTTAATCCAAGACTTAAAATTGCTCAGTGCTGACAAAGCATCACTGCTTCATTTATGTCGTAAGATACACCGATAGGATGAAAATAAAAAAAGGCACACACAAGCATTAATTAACATGCAATACATAAACCCATAGAGATGGAGGCAGATGTTCTAAAACCATCTGAAACTACACACACACACACACACACACACACACACACGCACGCACGCATCAGTCATTAGAGCAACTGACTAAAAAAGGAAAAGATGAGAAGAGCTTTGACGAAATCAAAGCTCTGTGAGGAAAAGAGACTGTGGCTAAAGAGGAGGCCGAAACCAGACCAGCAGGAGGGAAGGGACCAATCAGATCCCTCCCTGCTCCAGCACTCTCTGCTCGCCAGCTGGTGGCTCCATTTATATTGAATTAGCTACATCTAAACATGGAGTAACATAAATAGGTAATCCTCCTTCATGTGCCACTCTTCTATTATGTAGCAGCTTGCTTTAGCCTTCAAGCAGGAGTCTCTCAGAAATAGAACATTGTCTCACACCTGGCAGATGTAAGGTGTTTGTGCAACCGGGGCCAGGATGGGAAATACAGAGCATGGTGCACCAAGCACAGAAAGAAAGCAAAAACTAGGGCATGTACAGAAATAAAGAGCACCATTATCTGATTGCTGAGTATTTCATTGTTTAATAATGTAACCAGTATAATTTGTTATTTTTTTTTGCATGTTCTCAGCAGCATCCGTGAGTGAGATGCGTGCCAGTCTGTGCATGCAGCAGTACCCACCTGATATCTTGCATCCATACACCTCGAAGCGCAGCGCAATGCCTGTTTCCCAGGTAACCGGACGGATCCGGATGAAGCGCGTCAGTGTGGGTTTGGGCAGCATCGTCTTGGCAACGTCTGTAGGGTTGATGTTGCCTTGAAAAACCTGTGATGGGAGGAATAAAAAGTTAATTATTGACAGAGTATGCTCAGTTGAGATGTGGGTTTGGGAAATCTCTTGGGCTCACTGAATCTAGAAATACACAAGACAAGGCACAGGAAGCGTTTGCGCTCAAATCACAAAAACAGCAGGAACTCTGTGATTTGTCTCATTATTCACAAGACAAGGTTCCCACACAGGAAATTAGATTTAAGCATCTAAGAGGACAATTGTTGCACTGCTGTCCAATGTGAATCTGCTCAGCGATAAATGCCACACCCAAGTCTGGTTAAACTGGATTCCCTGTCACTCCAGACATTTAACTAGCACTTCCACTTGCTCCACATGCAGTGCCACAAACAACCCCTGACCTATGAAACCCGAGGCAGTATCTGTAACACTCGCAAGACCAGACTGGCTCAAGATGCCCTTTTTTTTACTACCCTCTGGACCCAGATGTGGCGGAGGTTTACGGCAGCGTCTCGTTCAAAGGTCAGACGTCACTGCTCTCCCCTGGGGGCCAGTTGACAGCTTACTCTGCACCATTCCACCATGGTGGCCACCCAGCAAAACAGCTAAACAATCCATCACAGTCCATCCTGCGTAAGTAAATCACGTTGATGACCATGTGACCTTGTGAACTCCCTATAGAGCAGCTTTGTGGCACAAGCTAAATCCAGCAGGGAAGCAGCAGCAGGATGGACAGACAGACAGCAATTATTTGAAGGCACATACTCTTGCCGATGCAGCCGACCGTCCCGATGCAACGGAGTCCCTGGACAATGTCTGTCAGGCACATCACTAAGGGGCCGGCGACAGAGTCGTCCACTCTCGCAAATGTCACACCGAGCCTTCACTCCACTCATGACCAGCGGCTTTTTTTATTTCTTTATAGCGTTGCACTAAGACACCAAACTGCAGGCTCAGCATTTTGTCAATGGTGCCCTCCACACGTAAGCACTTTAGAGTCCGAACAGGCTGGGTTTATCACGGCACCCCCCCCCCCCCACACACACACACACACACACACACACACACTTTACAGAGATGACTGTCTGTGTGCTTTGCAGAAAGCACAAAATAATCAGGAACCGAGGGCGTGTGCCCCCCCCCCCCCCCCCCTCCCCCAGTGTGCCCCCCCCCCCCCCCCCTCCCCCAGCTTGTTTGGATGTTCTGTTGTTGATAACTTTTGTCTTCTGGTATTTACATGTCACACACCACAGAACTGTCAGAATGCTTCCTGACCCTCTGGGCACCTCAGGGAGGCGGGTGTGTTTTCTCCTCCAGATGGATCAAATCTGGTCTGTCTGACAGGCTGTTCCTCAATTCATGGTTAGGTTCCCGTCATGCTCTGGCCATTTCCCCCCTCCCTTTGTCGCTCTTCATCCTCTCCTGGAGCCACCTCATACCAGCTGCTCAAACACGACACGTTTCTTTCCATCCCCTTACCATTAAGCTCTTGTTTGTTAAGTCTTTTGTCATCGCTGGTTCTTTTACTGCAGCCGTTTGACATACAGCAGAGGCCACATTCCTTACACAATCCTAACTTCAGAGCTCTAACGTGCAGCGAGTGCTCTAGTAAAAAAAAAAAATACCAAGCACTTACGCACACAGTGGGTACGTGACCACAACAATAAAAGTACATGATTGCATGTCGGACGACAGAGAATCAAATACACATATGGGTATTGGCTATTTCCCCTTCTGTCGTGCTTTTAAGTCAACTTGGTGCAGAGAGCAATCCAAGCTAACAGGCTGCTCCATGCTGGGATAGTCCAAGTGTACTCCAAGCTTAAGAGATGTTCTTCTGTCACTGTAACTGGTCAGGCAGATGCAAATGTCTTGGATAGCCTTCGGTGTGGCAAAACGGTAATGCATGGAATTATATTTAATCATGCAAACTTAATGAAATAGAGACCTCCATACCTTTTGTTTGGAGCCTTCCTTCAACGTGATCCAGTCTTCTCCATTTGAGCTGACATCCACTTTGTAGGACTTCACAAAGTATACCTTCCGGGTCTCCTGGGAAATGGCGCCCTGGGTGCCTACGGCCGAGACGAACCGCAAGAACCCAAGATCCACCTGTGGAGGGCGAGCCGAGAAGAGGCGACTGAGAAACAGTTGCTTAAAATGCTTCATCGAAAGTAAACGCCAGAGGGAATTTTATCTTTTGTGAGAATAGCGATTACAGCAGCTGAAATACAGCGATCGCTGGTGCTCAAATGGATGAATAATCCGTGCAGAAAAGACTTTCCTGCATTAATAATGCACCAGCAAACTGGAGAGTGAAAATATAACCCCTCCATTAAATCCCCTCTGGCTCGTCAGCTGCTACCTGGAATTTAATAAACAGCAATGCAATGATATTCATATGAACAATAAAGGACACAGGATGACAACTTCATTTCCTGAGATGTGAGACGACAAGAGCTTATTGGATAAAAAAGTGAATGTTGAATAGAGCGAGGTCTGCAATCACATTATCAAAACTGGCCAGGGAGTAAGAGAGATGCAAATTGAATATCAAATATTGTGCCTTTAAAATATGCAGCTCATTATAAAGCAACAATGAGCTGAGGAGGTACATGACTGGGGGGTGGGCATTTTTGCAGGGCTCCCACTAGAGGCAGTGGGGTCAGAGGCATGTGAGACTGTATGGCGTAGGCTTGCTTTCATGTGCAGCATTAAGAGATTATGCTGGGCTGAAGATGGCGCTGGTTTGCATTAGACATGCTAAAGAAGCACCAATTCTGTCTGCCAATCATCATCATCATCATCATCATCCCTGTTAACGTCCCTGCCAAGAAAGGCATGGAAACAGTCCTCTCTGTGTCGCCCTGGCATCTGTGTCTGTGGTAAGAATAGTCTTCGAGCTGGCTTTTTTTTAATTATTTGAATACTTCCATCTGTTGCCCAACTTCCCTTGGACTACTACAACCTGACTTGAAGTGTGGGAGTGAGTTCAGCCATTACTAAATATAAAACACAGGAATCCACTACCATTGACACCTGTGTCCACTGCTTAACCCCATAATTCCAGGCCTTCATCCATTACAGAGGAACATTTAAAGGCTTTATATATATATAAAAATCCTCAATGTCTCAGAGTAGCTGCTTAAATCTTAACAAGTGACAAGAGTGTCTCTGACAGACTGAGCTGACGATAATGAGGAGTAATGGTGTTGCATGGAGACGGCACTGAAACTTCGGGGCGGTGCAGGAAGCCAGGGTGGGGACGGCTCTCCGGATCATGAGGAGAGACGAGGCCTTTGATGTTGACATGAGATGGGGTTTTTTTCGACTCCGATGAATTGTGCCCAGAATCTTGAGTGGATTGCCGCAATCAAGGATTTACACGCATGACTACGAGGAGAAGAGAGATAACAGCGAAATCCTTTATGTGAGGGCAATTAGACAGATAGAGAGGGCTGACACACGCTGATCTGCAGGACCTCTAAAAGACTTTATAGACGTTTACATGATCAAAGCTATAGATTTAGACTGCCAACCTTACATCCAGTGATTGTGCCACATTTAAAAGGAACATCTGCATGCCACAGAATCCTCAGATTCACGTCCAGTCGTAAAAAAACAAACAAAAAAAGACCTAAACAGATGGGACTAATAAAAGAGATTCTACGCTGCTACTTTGTCTCTCTTGGCTGCTGAAAGGATTGAATTGGATGGATGCTAACAAAAAAAAAAAAAGTCACATAAAGAGACAGAACAGCTTTGTTCATGTCCATAAGCTAAAGGAGGATCCTGCATTATGTTCTTTTGGTCCACAGTGAGAGGCAAATTCAAATCCCTTCAGCTTTCAGATGGTTCCTATTTAATAATGGAGGGGTTGAATTCTTCTCTGCGGGATGGATATCCACATGCGCCAGCACTGGATGAGGAGCGCATGCTGGATGGCTGCGAGGCTTGTGCCAGTGCACATTAGCCGAGGCCGGTCTTTAACCTTTATGTTTGACTCATTTCCAATCGGGACCACTGGCAAAGTGGCTTCTTGAAAAGGCTTGTGTAAAATATGTCTAATGGGAATGGCTGGCTTTCGGGACATTTTCTCTGAAGGGATCTCATTAGGTGTAATGGAGAAGAAGAGCCACTGGGAATGAAATCAGTGGTGGGGCTAATTGGGAACTCAGAACCGGAGCTTGCTCATACAGGAGCGGTCTGAAGACGGGTGGACTTGTTGAATGTTAATCAATATTATGGGCCAACTGGAACGTTTTTTCTTTTATTGGTAACTAATGTTTTTATTTATAGGGTAGCAATTTTTAAAGGGTTCCCTGCCAAATGGGTGTGGTGTTCCAACATGCTTTCATCGCTTGTGGCTCAATAGTTTTAGGGTTCCTCAAACCACAGAGATGCTGGGGCAACCAGAAAAATTGCAATGGTTGCGATGTCTTGGCAAAAAAAACAAACACTCACATTTAATGGTTACTGAATATAAGCGACTTGACTTCCCAAAAGCCATCTGTGTAAGCTGCACTGGGATACGACGAGGGGAATAATGATGGAAGAGTGCAGAGGGAATGGAAAGAGGGAAAGCGAAGAGAAGTGTGAAGACAAGAAGGGCAACAGTGGAAACAAGCCCCCCCCCCCCCCCCCTGTCTCTCTCCCTCTCTCTCTCCTCAACAGAAGATGAAGGACAGCATGGGGTCTCTGCTGAAAACGTGAACAGACTAGATCAATTTCACAGACTCGGGCTGATAACGGGGCCGGTGTAATGAGCAAGGCATGATTTATTAATGGCAGAGCCGGCGCTGAAAGACCGGGATCACATGGGCCAGGGAGAGAGAGTGGGCTGGATATAAAGTCTGTCCTACAAAACCGACCAGATAGAACCAACAGAAAGAGACGGTGATTACGAGCAGAACGCCATTGAGCCCCGGAGCCACTAACAGTATTATAGCTGATCTACAGACATAAAACAATAATCAACATTTAGAAAATTGCAAGCAGCGCATTGTGGAATCTTGCATTAATAAATCACATTCAGATGATAAACTATTTGTCATTGAGCCCCAACAGGCTGAATCATGCCTAATGGGCGATGGAGTCACAACACGGAAGACGTGAATTATTACTCCTAATCTAGGATCTATAGGGATGTGAAATGTTGCTGATCCAAAGGAATGAATCTTGTGTCCGTTCCAGTTCCAGCGTATTACGTGTGCGTTTGGACCGAAGCCCACCTATAGAGAAGAGGATACTATATACATTCTGGGCATGCTGATGAACACCAACTCATAACTGGAAGGACACACACACACACACACACGTTGAGCCATAAACATGCCAGCTAGGGTAAGAAATCATCCAGACTTTTCAGAATCTATCCATGAATCGATACGCTGGGAGGACCTCAGCATGTCCTTGTTTCATGGGAGTATTTTCTTCCTCTACTTCCTACAACTGTGTCTCTGTGTGTGTGTCCATCACGTATACCCTAACCCTCTAATTGTGCCAAAGCCCCCTTGATTCACAACAGCCAGCATACAGAGTTGCAGTCGTCACACAGACTAGTGAAACCAGAAAAGCATAAAGTTCTGCTTGTAAAAACAACTGTTTAAAGCCTGGTGTGCAACATATTGGAATCAGCATCCATCATTTAAATAAGGCATATATAAGTGTGGGAATAAACGGTGGGAATGAGACAGACGGCGTATTTATATATTTACGTGTGTTTGTACAAGTTTGAATAAGTGACTTTCTTTTAATCCCTCAACCACAATAGTCAGTGCTTTGTCTCTGTGCTGTATGACTCAGATGTGTGGTGAGACCACGTGATGCGTATTTGAGGATAAAGGTAGGTTAGTCACTGTTGTGTGGGTACAGTGTGGGGACTTATGGGTTTACAATGGTGGGGAGGGGCGTTCAAGAAACAGCAGCGACTCAAAGGCTTTATCTCTTCCTTGCTTGATTGGCTTAAACGAGTTGCCAAGAAGTTGCACGGAGCAATCCATACTCTGGGAGAAGTTTACAGAATACCTAACTTTAAATCCATTTGTCTGCTTCCCCAGCAGAGAGGTGGAAATAGTTTGCCCTTGTGTGTGTGTGTGTGTGTGTGTGGGCTGCAGAATAACTGAGGCCTCTGGGGAATGACTTCATTTGTTTTCCCTCACACAAAAAAAACAAGAGAAATGCCAATGGTGAGAAAAAGGTAGCGCCCCCCCCCCCCCCCCCCCCCTCTGTGTCTTCGAAGTCAAAGAAAAGCTCGTAGACAAAGACTCCCATCCATGAACCAGCCTCTGGAAATGCTTTATGGATCTAAAAAGATAAAAAAAAGGAAACACAGATGAAGAGGCTGTAGCCCTTTTTTTGCATAAATACTCTGATTTTAATGTCCATTTTACGCTATTGAGAGCAAACAGACATTTTGGACGACTGACTTACACTCAGATTTGTAACTAAATCCCAGATGCTGTGCTTTTGAACCGGCATTCAGCAATCTGTTCACCAATTTCTCCAACCGTATATTTGGTGGCGCAAACTCTGTGGAATTAATTCTCCTGTCATGGAAATTGTATTACTCAACTGCTGCAGGACCTGTGAGCTCCACTCGCAACCCTCCATTCATCACAATGTTCACCTGACGGAATTACAGTTTATTTTTAGATCCCCAACAGCTCTTTGGTGGCCATTAAATTATGCATGTCTTCCCCATGAGACCATTATCCGTCTTCCTGACGAAGAGGGATGCATATGGCGAACCCCCCCCCAGCTATCACAAAACAGGAGATACAGGAGATCTGGTTTGCTGTACATGAGGTGAGCTCCGAGCTCGGCTCTGCGCCGATTGAAAGGTTCCAGCTGTTAGAGGAAGCATTTCAAGATTTCCGGCCTTCTGAGTCATCTGAAAGACTAACTCCATGCAGCGTCATGCTCATCCGTAGAACACACGCATGAGTAAAGGTCTGAGTATTAAAACAAAAACAATGATCAGGAAGGAAGACGAGGACGACCGAGACGCATGTCATGTCTGGAGGCTGTTCAACGGCACTAACCCAGGATGCACAGCTGCTGACTCGTCAGTGACGACGGCTGACTACAGGGCTCTTAGGCATTTCCCTCGTTTGTGGTGCAGACACTGAAAATGACACTGATTATGAATGAGCTGTGTTTTTTTTTTGTCGTCTCTGGACACTTATGCCGCACTGTTTGATTTAATTACAGCATTCCATCCTTCATGTTTCGATTTCCAGTCGCACTTTTGGGCTACTCCACTCGAGTGTGGGTCTCTATCCTCTCATTGATTTTGCAATTGAGAGTGAGGCCCGGGAAACAGCGAGGCACAGACAACATCCATTGTTTCCATTTTTACAACAAGATGATGATGATGATGATGATGATGATGATGATGATGTCACTGGCAGCTCCATGCCAGCCACAGCTCCGCTGCGCTATAGCTCGACCTCATCAACTGAGACACTAGTGTTAATTACCAGCCCATATTCTTATTGCTCGTCATTCAATGAGGCAGTGAGTCCTGAAACAGGCACATCAGCGTGGAGACAATAACGGGGGGGACATTTCAGAAACTCAATGACCCGGAGAAATTTAATGCACATTTGTATGAAAAGGAAAATAGGACATGGCAGAGTGCACGGCTTCGCCGGTGGAAAAGATAAACGCTACGAAGTGCAATTAGTGGCCGCTCAGTTGGTCAGGTGGTGGAATTGAATATGTTATTTGTTGTGTAAGTGGTCTTAGTTCCACTGTGCGTCGCTTTCCCGGAGGAAAAAAAAGACAATGTTCTAAGCTGCAGAGCAAACCTGTGGCAAGTTTGCCTGTAAATCGCCGGCTTTACGGTGAGATCAGCAACACATGCTGGAGATAAAGGCACATATTGAGTAAGCAAACACCGATACGCTTCCCATGTTCAGCCCTTTCATCCATCACAGAAGCAAGAGAGAGAGAGATAACAGACTCATTGTCTCTTCTTATGATTGTGCAATTTAGGGTTATCGGAGACACGTACGAGGGCAACAAATGCATAAACGCAGATGTAGCAATCGGGGAGTAACGCTTCCTGGCAAGAAAGTTGAAGATGGAGCAAAAATCAGCACGGGTAATAGTTATGGGATGCACATGCACTTTATATTGCCATGATGAGATACTCAAGAAAATGGCTTTCGGGTATTGACAGTTGGGTTCTCTCCAAAAGAGCGTGAATAAATTATTCATAGGCCATGCATGTGGAATCAATGGGCAGCTGCCTGACAGAGAGCCACTCTTGCTTTTATTTCATCATTCCGATGTGGTGAGTCTGCAGGACATCAGATCCGTGCTCCTAAAATTAAAATACAGCTTCGAAGCCGTTCTCCTTATCATTGACCCAGAAGAACTGTCGGGCCGTGGACTCCCCAAACTATATCAAAGGTGCCATCCACCTGCAGAGGCCCGGCAGTTCATGCTCATAAGCTTCAAAGAAAGCCATGCCTCAGACAGGCGGGATATATGTGGAATTCTCTCCCTCTTCCTGATGAAGATCGGTGTGCCTGAATTTTGAAGAAGAACAGAATGAAAAATAACAGAACAAATAAGATGGGCCATGTTTTAAAGGATTATTTCCTTTTGCTGCACTCTATCCTTAAATCAGAAAACCCTTCAGAGGACATCTGTCCATCGCTGTGTACAACAAAGGACTGATTAATGTCCTGGCTAACCCAGCGCTCAATGCTGAACCAAACCACAGCAATCTAATTACCCAGAAAAGAGCACGCAGACTTCTAACATCTTGCCCTCCTGTACTCCCTGCATCAGAATGTGGTGGCATTAAAATGAAACACAAATTTATATTATGTTAAAAAAAAGAAGAAGAAAGAAAGCGATGACAAAGAAACAGCCCCGGAATCAAAAGGCCGGCAGCCATGAATAATAAAACGGTCTGCATCAAAAAAACACAGTCAGGGAATGATAATGAAATAAATAATGAATTGATTACTATACATCTGATGTCGCACGAAGATGATGTGAACGTGCCCGCGAGGGGCCCTGAGCTTGTTGCACCACCGCAGACGGGCTGGGAGAAAGGCGAAGAATCCTACTCTTTTATCACCACTCGTGATAATTGGGCGTCTGCTCAGCGTGCTCAGCACAAGTGCATCACCCTTCTTATAAAACATAAATTATGTGGCAACCACAGCGCTCGCTCTTTTGCTGCATTTGAAATTAGAAATTAGAAAAGCCCCATTCACTCTTTTGATATGGTTAGGATTCGAAAATCTGCATACGTCTATGAAAGCACATCGCTTTGAAGTCCAGACTTTACTTGCATATCAAATCTGCGGCATGATCAGTATCTACAGCAGAGACAGTCTTTGGTGCAAAAAAAAAAAAAAAGGCCTTTTATTTTCTTGTCACTTGTAATTTCCACAAACACAAAGTCAAACTGATATAGTTGAACCCTTCTGTGTTGTGACGCTTAATGCATCTGACTGAACAACAGGCTTGCCTTACAAAAAGACAAATGCTTTGATGCGACAGACTTTCATGTGCCACAAAAAGTCACTGCCACAAAGTTTCGCCTCTAATTCACTGCGACGCATGTTGGGCTTCTCTGGACTCTGCGAGACCCAAAAAGCCAAGAATGCACGAACACTTGGGAGAATGCATAGGAGCCCACACACAGGCATGCTCAAACACTGATTCAATTACTCTGAGCGAGCAATGGGGGGGGGGGGCCCTCAGGACAATATTTTCATTGCAATAATAAAGGAAGGACTTGCTTATGGCCCTCCCAAAGTAAATATTTGGCTTTGGGTCAGCCTCATTATTTATCCCCTGAGGAATCAATGAACCAATGACTGTAGAAAAACAGCAGAAGAAGAAAAACAGTTTGGCCATTTACAAGGCCTGGAGGCTTTCGGTTAATACATCCAACATGTTTTAAATGCATCTGTAGTGTTGCTGTACGTGTGTGTGTGTGTGTGTGTGGGTGGGTGGGTGGGGGAGGGGGTGTGTCTTGGGATATATGACTTCCCCATTTGGGGATGGAACGAATAAATCCTTAATCTTTCCACATAAACTTCTCCCATTGGGTGATGATTGCTTTGTTTAGATAAGCTGACAGAACTTGTTTTGAGATAGAGACTGTGTGTGTGTGTGTGTGTGTGTGTGTGTGTATGTGTGTGAGAGAGAGCCACATACATTCTCACACACATGCCAGTCGAAAAGGTCTGTAACACCCAGGTAGCTTTTTTAACGCTGTTGCCATGGCGATTGCCAAAATGTCCCATATAATCCAAATAACAATTTGACTAAACTGTGAGCTACTCATGCAGCTCAAATCTAAACACTTGTGAAGCACTCAGGAGAAAAGCGGCGTGCGTCGGCGGGTCAGCTCATCGGCCTGTCGGCCGGCGAGGGCCTACGACGCCGCTTGCGGCTTTAATTTACTTTATTTTCTACCTTTGCTTCGTGCAGCGACATTCTTAAACAATTACATATGGAACTCGAATGTAATTGTTTACCTGTATCCACTCTTTGTTTGAGTCCTCTGCCGGCGTCCAAGCATTTTCATAGTAGTTGAGTCGGGAGCGCTCTGAGGACCAGCTGGGATTGTAGTGGGACGAGGCCAAGATTTGGTCGGATGCTATCTCTCCCGATTCCATTCCCAAAGGGTCGCGACAGTCAAAGTCTGCGTCGGGAGGAAGACGAAAAGAGAGGAAGAGAAATTGTGTTCAATTCTGTGCCCAGCTTGTGCTTCAGTGTCCCCAGAACCCGAGCTCATCTCTGGGGATGAGAACATCACCTGACGGGCACTCAGCCCTGCTGCTGGGGGGTGGGGGGAGAAGTGGCGCCTCGGTCACTCCTTCCTGTTTCACTCTCGTTTTAGCTTTTAATGGAAGTGAGATGGAAGTGTTCAGCATTAAGACATAAAAATGTCTTCATAAAACATTGAGCAGGGGCTAACTTTAAACCGGCATTAGGCATTAAAGGGACTTTGAGTCCAGGTATTTCTTCCACTGAAACAATCCCTCACTCACCCTTGGGCAGCTTATCTTTCTTGTACACACAATGATTTCCTCAACTTTGTCTCTTGGGGACGTTCAGACGAGTTTAATATCTGTAGTTTGAAACCGTATATCACTCAGTGGGCCAGGTATTCACAGTAGGCGGCGACTTCCCTTGTTTGCGTTGACACGGACCGGACATTTCGAGATATCCTGGGCTCCCCGGCCAAAGACTCAGCGGAATAATCTTGGGAATGGCCTCTCTAACCATCGGAGGTTAGACACGCTGCCACCACTTTGCATTAAGGGTGGCTAGCACAAACCAATAGGACAGTTTGGTCTGGACAGGAGTCCTGTAATGTCACCACAATCAGAGACGCATAGGCAAAGGTTGACAACTGTATGGTCCATTTGTCCTCTAATTGTTTATTTATTGATGTGGTTGGTTGCCAAGAACCGAGTCACAAGCCCGATTTTCTGAACGCAAAGCTACCACTGGTTGCTCTGCCCGACAATGCAGCCACGTGATTGTGGACACACAGGATGAGGAGCAGCTATGTGGCTTCTGCCTATGAGCTAACACAGATGGTCTTCCCATCTGCTACACTGCCAACACACCTCAGTCCCTGGGTCAGTCTGTGTGTGTGTGTGTGTGCGTGCTTTACACTGTCGATGCTTGGCCGCATATGTATGCGATCACCTTGTGGAATGTGTTAGTGTCTCAGTATGAGTTTGAGAAAACCGTCTGGCACCTCCCCACTCCTTCCTCGTCCCTCTGTCAAACTTTTGTTCTCAGAACGACACGGTCTCTAGATTATATTACAAAAGAAAACATGAGACACAAAACAGTGAATGTCTATTGCCGAGGATGTTATGTGATCCTACATGTTCCTAATCAAAGTGCGGCAAACAGCTGAGTAGATAGTGAGGGTGAATGGGTGAGGAGAGGATGAGAACCAGAGAAAAGGGGGGAGGAACAAAAGACGAGGCCTCCTTTCATCAACTTATCACCGCTCATCAGTAGTTTTCAGCTTGAGTGTACAATTCCCTTGCAGAAGCAGAACATCGAGTGTGTATTAATACATGAGGGTATTATGGATGATTCAAACGGTGCGTGTCTTGAAAGGTGCAAAGAAAGATTTGAGATTGCTTTTCTATCTTGGATACATCTCGGTATGTGATGTAAGACCCGGCAACTCATGAGCATTAAGGTATTTGCAGATTATGCCTTTTTATGGCAAACGTAAGCGCTTGACTCGCGTCAGCCTATCGTAAAACTGTGATTACAACAAGCGTAAGTAACTCAGTTGAAAAATGACATCAGTGATTACTGAGCTCATTACTGCGAAGGAAGGGTTGTTGCAGCAGTTGCATATGTGTGTTCCCTTTGGGCAAGAAAAAGAAAATGACATCTTTTTTTTGGAGATGATTAGAAGATTTGTCGTCATCCATCTCTATTCCTGTTCAAAGGCTGACTATGTGTCTTTGGGGTGGTCTAGCCTCCGGACAGATTTATGACTCCAACCAGCAGTCGTCTGCCTTAATGAAATGTTTAACTGGAGCATTTTGCAAAAATGAGGTCGGCAGGTCATGCTCTATGATGACGATGCTGCATGTAAAAGCCCCTGGGGTGTGTGTGTGTGTGTGTGTGTGTGTGTGTCCAAGGTGGTTGTTGGTGGGGAAGTCTCCTTTTTGGAGCCTGTCTCGGCTCGCAGTGTGTAAAGAAATCTTGTAAACCATGGGAGGCAGACTTGTGCTCTCTGACACATTCAGCAGGAGGTGTTTATTTAATAACTCTTAAACTCTGCGAAACGAGTGGGAAATTTCATCTCAATAGGACTGTGTGTAAGCTTCAGTTACAGACAACATTTGTTCTTGCTTTTCATAATAAACCTGTGGGGGTTACTTTATTGCCCTCTAATTCTCGTAAGTACCCATTTTGAACTCAACGCAAATTTTCTCCCAGTGAATAAACTCCTGTGGACTTTGACTTTACTTTTTTTTTATATATATATATATATATATATGTAGACTTGTTGTGCCTGTCTTTGGATACCAGTGATTTTGCCTCCCCGTCACCCCGATCTGCCTGACTTTTAGAGCCTTTACATCAGCTCACCCTCTGGAACGGTTCTTTCAATGACGGTGAAGTTGGCAGAGAAGCCTTCCTTAGCGATCGCGTTGTCAGTGTTGATTGTCAGAGCCAGGATCCCCGTGTAGGAGATGATCCTGCCAGGAGTGTTCTGGCCACAGTACCTCCCGATGTATGGGCCAACTAGAAGCAGAAAGAAACAGGAGAGAAAAGCACAGATTGTTACTTGGGTTAGGCATGGGTTAACTCAGGCATGGGCAAACTACAGCCCGGGGGCCATATGCAGCCCTTTGAGCTTTTTAATCCAGCCCGCCCAATTTGTCCAAATTATATCATTACTTTAAATCTTATTATAATACAACCTCTTTCATTTGTAATGCTACCTGTAAAAGGCCAAATCCTTTCATGTAACGGCTTTTACATGTCATTTATATTAGTTCACACAAACACTCCATCCATCTGTTCCTGGCCCGGCCCCTCTGGCAAATTTTAGAACCCATTGTGGCCGGCGAGTCAAAAGGTTTGCCCACCCCTGGGTTCACTCAATATGTGTTTATTTCCCACAGACATGTCAGACATGGCTGCCACTGAGGTATAGCACCACTTGCATTTTTTCATACAACCCCGTAAACAGGCTTGTGAAATTGACCCCGCAGCATTCCATGCCTTCTTGCTGGTCAGACACAAAGAAAGTACGCTGGAGAGGGAGCTGTGGTGTGGGCAGGTCACGGGCTCAGTCTATTTGGTGACTATAAATTCCTAAGACTTCCTGCCTTCCCATTTCTTGAGGTGGATACAGCCATGGCGGGTGAGTTTTGCAAGGGAAACAACAAGTGACGAGGAGGCAGAGACAATAGGAGCGCAATAAAAACCCAAGAGGGACATGCTTCACTGAGCATGGAGGAATGGGTAAGCAGCAAAAACTGGGAGGTGGAGGGGAGAGGGACATTCGGGGGGGGAGACAGAGAAACAAGGGGAGAGAATGATGGTGTAACAAGGGAGCGGGAGAGCAAAAGAGCACAATGACCTTGGCCTGTGTCTGATGTGTGCTGTGATCCATGCCCATTTGTACGTATGTGTGTTCCTGCTGGTGTGTGGGGACCTGCAGCTTATCTGTGATTAGTAATGCTGTGATCGGTGGCGAGTGACAGTCCCGCCTCCCTGCGGCCCCCTGTCAACCAAAACACACGCCTTCCAGCCGACTCCTCGTTGAAAGACAAAGGCCAGACTACAGGGACTCAGAGGCCTGGGGGGGGTGTGATGCCTCAAATTAATCTTCATAACCCTGGCTCTTGGTGAAAGAGCGTGCAAATCTAGGTTTCGTTTTAAACCTGTTAAGGCCTGGACTGGAAAAAAAAAAAAAAAACATCTTCCAGATTATCTGCATGACTCCCCCAGACTTCTGAAATTTTAAAGAACCTCCATATAAAGCCCTGCCTGCCTCGAGATTCCTCTGGGAAGAGGGACAAGGGAGTTCTTTCACGGTGCGAGGACTGTAAAGATTGGGAGGTGTGATTTCCCCTGTTGTTTCACGGAAGCCTGCATTCGCCCGAACATCGAACACCTATGCGCTCCCCCAATGGCTAGCAACCTTCTGTGCTAGTGCCCTATCGCTTCAATCGGCACTATGGGCGCTGCCTGACAAAAAGCAAACATGCTTTTTCTTCCATGGTTTTATTTCTATGCACGGCTATCTGTCACATGCAATAAGACTTGAAGGATGCAATGCCTCATCATGCTGAAGTGGCGATGACGCTTCAGCTTCTGCTGTCAACGTGCTCCAGCCTCATTCTGCTTTATTCTGCTCCAGATTTCATTTGTAAGAATTATTTCGAGTCAAGAGTGAAACAGGAAACATGCGTATTAAACAGTGATGATACAAACATTTGCTGTAGTTTAAATAAATGCATATTAACCCAAATGCAATACTTCACACCGACAGGATAAAATGCAGATGAAAGAAGGGAACAGTCTGCAGAATTGAAAGTGAACTGCAGAAATCTTCAAATCTAGAGAGAGAGCTTGGAGGTTTTTGGGACTTTTTGAGCAAACTGACTTGAAAAGGCCGGCCATGATTTAGACTTCAACCTTATCACAGTATGCTGGAGGAGATAATAGCGATACGCATCAGGTTGGAAGCTACAAGAGAGAACTCTTCCAATTTTCAGCCAATGATGGGCGAGGGCTTTCATCTCACCTGCACCCCGGAGCTGGAATAGTCAGCAGAAAGAGTGAAAATGTCAAGCGATGAGGTCACGTGCTGAGTTCAAAGCGTTGCCGTGGACAGTGGAAGCGTCACTTTGAACACGGCTCAACCTCTCTTTGTCTCTCTCTCTCTCTACTGCAGTTTGGCTGGATCTATACAAGTGCAGCCTTTGCTCAAGGATTAGGAGGCGTCAGAATGGGAATAAAGATAAAATGTATTTTCCCTCCCATGTCTGAGAAGAAAGGCAGCAACTTAATAAATATGAAAGCCTAAATTACATTTCTAATTCCCAAATATACAGTCCCTGAGGCACAATGTATCCTGTGACAGAAAGAAGAAAGGGCGGGAGGCTTGTTGTAATGAGGAAGTGTTTGACATTGAGAGATTAACCATTATGCTCTTGATGACTCTTGGACCCCGTCCAAGCCTGGTTAAGCCTGTGAGCCTCCTGGCCTGGATAATGCTATCAAGTCAAGTTAAGACCAAAGTTATCCACTCTACACAGCAGGATAGCACATTTTGGAAGAGTGCAGTTATGCACATTTTGTGGAGAAATGGAATAAATTTCAGATTTGTGTAATAAAAGTGCCATTTCCTGTTAAGACAAGAGATTAAAATGATACAAGTAATTCTGGACAGGAGAAAAGTAATTTCATGAGAACCTTCTGCTGAGAGGATATTTTTCTACTTTTGCATCGAGGGCTGCGTGAGCAAAAGCTATTCGTGCCAAAGTGGCCATCTTGTTGTGCATAAATTAATAGCAGAGAGATTGTTTCTCAACCTCTTCCAATGGTTACACAGCCTCACTTGAAGATGCCAGCAATGCTCAATGGTCGCTCACCTCCGGGGAATCCATCCCAGAGCTCCAGTCTGTCGTAGCGGCAGAAAACACCAGCAGGGGGCGTCAGGTCCGGCTCCAGCTCAAAGCTCTCAAACTCCAGAATGATCTCGGACTTCTTGGGGGCAAAGATCATGAACGTGCAGTCCAGGTTGTTGGGGTATTTCTCTGGAAAGCCCGGCGACTTTATGACGCCGCTGTTGGAGGTGAAGTTTCTGGAGCACTCAGGACCTGCAAGGAAAGGCAGGAAATTGGACATGAGATGACACTTGAGAAGATGAGGAGATGACCCTTTTGCATGACTGCTAACTGGTCTGTTGTGGATGTCCTTGTTTGGAGGATACTGAGAAGTCGTGCCTTCCAGCTGGTCTATACGGAATGGAGGAGAGTTTATGGTCCATGTAGAGACCACCTTCAGAGCTTTTCCACTGGAGGCTACATCTGGGTCTCTCATCGCTCTGATTTTCATTTTTGCTTTTGTTATTTTTCCTTCTGGTCATAAATATCCCACATCTTCATCATTTTGTGCGAACTAAATCAGAAACTCCTGGAAAATCTGGATTTTGAGAGTGAACATTAGTGAAAGGCTTCAATCACCAAAATCAAGGAAGGATGAATAAACGGCTTGATTTATTCAGCAGAAATGTCTTTCCCACCTACACACACACACACACACACACACACACACCATCATCAAAATTGCAGATTATTTGATGGAAGCTGAGGGAAATAATTGTGTATCCGTGTGCACGCACAATTCAACGCACAGTTTTGCAGGAGGGAAAGTCCAAACATTTACTCACAGCACCCTATAGAGATGCATTTCAGTGGATGAAGAGCACACATTTCCCATGTTAGTCGCCCCTCAGTGCATGATGGGAGTAAGATCATGATTTAAGGATGAGTGACGTGATTATAGAAAATGATGCTAAGCGCTCCAGAAAGCATTTGTGAGGAGAGTGACAGAAAGATACATTGAGATATGTTGCCTACATACTCCATCTAATGGAGGGCCAGCGTTTTACCATGCTTCACACAAATCCACACACATCAGAGGAAAAAAAAGAGGTCTACTGTCATCTAGGGCAATTATTTTAAACGATTATTCGCCAAAATGTGCCCAGGATAATGCAATTTTCATACTAGTCTGACAGCTGGGCGCAGGTGGAGCCAATCAAAGCCAAAATTGCAGGGAGTTTATCGCTAGATAAAGCCTCTGTGCTGCAATCATTTAAGGTTCAAATAAATGTGGCAAACTGCTTTTCCCCCATTGTTACTCAAGCATCTTGCTGAGCCTCTAATTCGAGACTTCAGACCGTCCACTCGTGGATTGACTGTGCAGGTGCAGGAGAGGCGTGTTGATTTTCCAAGCTGAAAGCCACAGCGAGGAAAGTTTGGACTCTGAGGGGAGCTGACATTTAGCGAAGCAGCTAAAGTGTGGCTTTCGAGAACAGTAGGCGCCATTAATTTCACAGCTTCCCTTCGTATTTACTCACAGAAAATAGAGATATTTTGTTTTAGAGCGGGCGCTCTCACCGGGATGAAAGTGCTGCCGGATGCTGGGTTTTCGCATTTTACCTTTGCTGCACTTGGGAGAAACGTCAGACACATTGGGAGTAAAGTATAAATGTGAGCCACTGAGTGACTGCTGCTGCCCCCCCCCCCCCCCCACAAAAAGTCAACGTGTTGAATTTTCTGTGGATATTGACTCAAAAATTCTCCATCCATTTCATGACCCTTATCTCGGCTCAGCAGTTGACCAGAACGGATTTGCTCATTTGGTAAAGGCTCACTCTGGCTACTTGCCAAGGTCCAGGCCCTAGACTGGCGCCGGAAGCAAATTATGCCGGAGTTTCATTTTGTCAGTATGAAGTTTGGATATACAAATTGAATTATATAATTTTTTTTAACATTAATATGTGAAATGTTGGGCTTTGTTAACTGTATCCAAGCCAAGGTGAAAGTCTCCAGCTGTCACCTTGTGCATGACAGGAAAAAGACAGAGTGAGCACATTGCAACAATCTAGAGAGAGAGGGGGGGGGGGTGCGACACGCGGTGATAGAAGTCACGCTCGTCTGTGGCAGCATCCGTCTGCACAGCGTGTGTGTGTGAACGCGTCTCTGCGTACCAGGAGCTCGAGGGAGACAAATAGACCCCGTTGTCAGCCAAATGCCAGCTCATCGCCCCCGACTCGCTCCCTGCCCCTCGCTCGCTCTGCCAGAGCAGCTGTTAATGCCTTTTCAGATGTCCTGCAGATTCATCGCCTCGATGGGACGAGGGGTTAAAGGTCGTGCGTCAGGTGAGGCTGACGGGGAGAAACACGCCCACCGTGCTGTTCGATTACGAAACAGAGCGACACACGACGGTCGTCTAACCGCCCCTTTCAAACAAACAAGCTGAATAACGGCAGGAAGTTTGGATTTACAACAGAGACTAATGGATTCCGCTGTTTAGATTGAACCCTCCTCCTCTGGACCGGCGAGTAAACAGACGTCGCTGTGTGATTGCAGCTTGTTTAAAAAAGGATCAGATTCTATTTAATGGAGATTTGATTTCAACTCTACAAGTGTCAGGCATCAGGCACACACATACATTAAATAAATATGGCTCCATCGTATTGGAAGTCGGTTCCTTTGATGACTTGTCCTCTATTGCTGTAAGTGCTGAACGCCGGCTCGAGTCTGAGCGTTCATCATTAAAACAACATTGT
>NW_027180984.1:2500-17500 GCF_040956055.1 Brachionichthys hirsutus
TTGACAATGCAGCCTTTATTATGGGATGCCACAGCTTTAAAGGTGTTTCCCCGTGCGCGTGTGTTTCTCGGAGGCAGACGACTGAAGAGTTTCCCCTACTTGGTTTTTCCAGAAGTTCACCCCCCCCCCCCCCTCGTTACCAGTCGTACCGAGGCACGCACACACACACACACACACACGCACACTAGAGCGCCATAGTTTGAACTTTAAGATCCCGGCTGCTCTCCCTCCACCAGACTCCAGATGTTTTTGTGCCTGCAGCCCAGATAAACGTTCCTCCTCTTCGTCTGAGGAAGAGTCCGTCTCCGGTGACACCGTGTGATGGGCGTACACACCTGCAACCCCTCCGGGGACACCGTGTGATGGGCGTACACACCTGCAACCCCTCCGGGGACACCGTGTGATGGGCGTACACACCTGCAACCCCTCCGGTGACACCGTGTGATGGGCGTACACACCTGCAACCCCTCCGGTGACACCGTGTGATGGGCGTACACACCTGCAACCCCTCCGGTGACACCGTGTGATGGGCGTACACACCTGCAACCCCTCCGGTGACACCGTGTGATGGGCGTACACACCTGCAACCCCTCCGGTGACACCGTGTGATGGGCGTACACACCTGCAACCCCTCCGGTGACACCGTGTGATGGGCGTACACACCTGCAACCCCTCCGGTGACACCGTGTGATGGGCGTACACACCTGCAACCCCTCCGGGGACACCGTGCGATGGGCGTACGCACCTGCAACCCCTCCGGGGACACCGTGCGATGGGCGTACGCACCTGCAACCCCTCCGGGGACACCGTGTGATGGGCGTACACACCTGCAACCCCTCCGAAGGCGCCGTGGGCCATGTTGCAGGCCGTCCTCTGCAGGTTGTGCTGGTAGACCAGCTTCAGCTGGTACTGGTCTCCGTGCTCCACGGTCCCGGCGGTGCCTGCGTGGGGACGGATCGGGACAACAAGCGGAAGTGTGTGAGGACGGGGGGGGGGGGGGGGGGGCGCCAAAAACCGATGGCGTGCACCAAACGCCGCCTCACCTGAAACGGAGTAGACCGACAGCTTCCTGGGGTGGAGAACGGCGAGATGAAGCAGCTCCGAGCACCTGAGGGGAGAGAGGGGAAGACATTAACCCCTCGAGCCCCCGCTGGACAGGCCGCCCGGCCAATGAGTCCAGATTCCAGCTCCTGGAACAGCCGGGGAACGTTTTGAAACCGCTGAAACGTCTCACTGATGCCGATTTGAGGGATCTGAGGTATTTTTCTTCACCGCGAAGCCGCACGGAAGGAATCTGTCCACCTTCCGGACGCACAACGAACGCTGCCAGCCGCCGAAGCGGAACAACAAGGAGAGGAAGAGCGGCTCCCACAAGTTTGCTTCTTTCCCTGGAAAACCGCTCAGTGTTGAGAACGAGACATTCCACCGTCTTCCCGCCTCGGTCTGCCCCGGGAATATTTACAACGTGCTTCTCCGCCGAGGACGGCTTCCGGGATGCCCACCGGCAGGAAACCACGACCGCGTCCAACCGGACCCGTCGAGCCGGATTCTGCTTGCAGCGCGATGATGTGGGAAGCCTCCCGAGGAAAACCACCGGAGCTGTTCCCAGAAAGCTTCCTCTGCAGCGGGATCGGTGGGGGGAGGAGCGGGCGCTATGTCACCCACATCGGCCGAGGAAGAGTCGTTAAAATAAAGTCCAGGCCTGAATGAAGCCTCCTTACGGGTCACTTATCCCGATCACGGTCCCTTTGATCAGCTGATTCCTGGGTGGTCCTCCTGTTTCTTGGAGGCTGGAGGAGGAAGGAGATCTCTTCCACAGCAAAGCAGCTCCTGATTAGCCCGACGAGGGCGACGGCGTCTGTTTGTTCGTTTCCTGTTCAGCTTCAGGCTTGATCGGTGAAGGTCGGACATATCAAACCCGGCTCGTCTTCGACGCTACTTTCCCCGGTCCTCTTCCTGCAGCATCCGTCCAGGCGAAGCAGTTAGCGGTGCGATGAGTTCAGACTTTATTACAAGCTACGCCGTGAATGCTGATAATTCCCAGGAGGTCGTGACACGGAGCCAAAGGAAGGGCCGCGCCTCTTTCCCAGGCAGAAGCGCATGCAAATTATTTTATTTGATAGTTATTTTTTATCTGTATTTTTATTAATCTTATTTCACATGTGTATATATTTTGGGGCCTTGGAATCTCTGTCCAGGGACAACAGATGTAAAATAGCCTTTTGGCTAATTCTGGCACATTTACAGAAATGTTTATTAATGTGTGCTGTCCCTCTTAAATAAACGAATAAATAAAAAACACCGACATTGACCCCTCTGTGACCTTCGACCTTTTGCCGGGGCTACTCACGAGACGAACTTGCCCACTTCCACCTGGATGATGGCGTTTTGGAGCTGGACCTCCAGAAGCTGGGCTTCCGCTGGAGCTTCCTCGCTGGGCTTGAGGCCGTGCGGGGAGAAGATCCGCAGCATTCCCATGAAGCTTCCCACCACCAGCTTATCTGGAACGCAGACGAGTGAGACGGGACGGACAGAAGAACGTCGGACAGAAGAACGTCTGACAGGAGAACGTCTGACAGGAGAACGTCTGACAGAAGAACGTCTGACAGAAGAACGTCTGACAGGAGAACGTCTGACAGAAGAACGTCTGACAGAAGAACGTCTGACAGAAGAACGTCTGACAGGAGAACGTCGGACAGAAGAACGTCTGACAGGAGAACGTCTGACAGGAGAACGTCTGACAGAAGAACGTCTGACAGGAGAACGTCTGACAGAAGAACGTCTGACAGAAGAACGTCTGACAGAAGAACGTCTGACAGAAGAACGTCTGACAGGAGAACGTCGGACAGAAGAACGTCTGACAGGAGAACGTCTGACAGGAGAACGTCTGACAGAAGAACGTCTGACAGGAGAACGTCTGACAGAAGAACGTCTGACAGAAGAACGTCTGACAGAAGAACGTCTGACAGAAGAACGTCGGACAGAAGAACGTCGGACAGAAGAACGTCGGACAGAAGAACGTCTGACAGAAGAACGTCGGACAGAAGAACGTCTGACAGAAGAACGTCTGACAGGAGAACGTCGGACAGAAGAACGTCGGACAGAAGAACGTCGGACAGAAGAACGTCTGACAGAAGAACGTCGGACAGAAGAACGTCTGACAGAAGAACGTCTGTCAGAAGAACGTCTGACAGGAGAACGTCTGACAGAAGGACGTCCGACAGGAGAACGTCCGACAGGAGAACGTCTGACAGGAGAACGTCTGACAGAAGAACGTCTGACAGGAGAACGTCTGACAGAAGAACGTCTGACAGGAGAACGTCTGACAGAAGGACGTCCGACAGAAGAACGTCCGACAGGAGAACGTCTGACAGAAGAACGTCTGACAGAAGAACGTCTGACAGAAGAACGTCTGACAGGAGAACGTCTGACAGAAGAACGTCTGACAGAAGAACGTCGGACAGAAGAACGTACTTCCGTTCGGACATGGAACGACGTCACGCTTCCTGCTCAAACACACACTGACCGTGTCCGGGGCCGCCGTTGTCCACATCACCAACACATAAGCATCCCTGGTCAAACTCCTCCCCCTCTCCAAGCACGGCCGACCACCAATCACGGGCCTTGAACAGAGACATGCCGCCTCTGATTGGACAGAGAGCGAACGAGAGAACAGGAAAAAGGGAATTCAACACAGCTAAGAAATAAACTGAGGCGCGTTTATACGGCACAAGTTAAAGAGTAAAACGGTGAACGAACCCGCGGAAGGAATTCTGGATTACAAAGTGACCCCTGCAACCAGTGGGCGGACCTGAGGACCAGTCACATGACCCCGGGGAAGGAGGCAAGCGGCTTATCTTCAGATTAAGTGCTGAGCAGGTGCAACAGGAAGCTAATCCCGGCTGGGAGTCCCCATGAGATACATCCATGCATTCATTTTACACAGCAGCTCACCCTCAGCGGGGCCACGTGGTGTGCTGGAGCCCCGCCCACCTCATAAAAGTTACACATCCCAAAAAGCTTGAGGCCGGACAGCATGCTGGGAATAAAAACACCTTGATCGTCTGATTTAATTATTATTCAACCTGAAAGTTGTTCCAAAGACAACGCTAAGCTGTAACCATGGCAACGACCCCTCTGATGAGGTAATGGTTCCAGTCGCTTATTAGCAGTGTCACGTGGTTTTGCGATTGTGCACACCTGTCGATGGGGAAACTGATATTTTATCTGATAATATGATACTCGAGGATTAAATAAAAGCCCATCAAATACTCAGATCAATCCTCGAGAAATAAACAGTCGAATGACGTCATTATTCGTCGCAGGCGTCGGTATTTTACGTATTCGTTAACCGGACACGTGTCCAGTGGGGCTCACGTAATCACAACTACGTCATTTATGATTCAGTGGCAAACATGTGACGTAATTTAACCACACACATCTTCGGTCGCTTTTTAAAGTCGCTTAACTAGCTTAGCTTAGTTAGCTTCCAGCTCAAAGCCCGCCGACGTAACTTTAGCTTCGGGGGGCTAATAAGCTAGCTCTCCTAGTCACCTCGATACTAGCTAGAAGGGCGAGAACCGGTGACGCTGCTGCTGTTACGTCATCCCCGCTAATGACGACACAGACCACCTGAGCGCCAAAGTCACGTCTTACCTTGACGCGCACGAGCCGGTCCTTAAAAGCCAAAGGTCACGCAAGAAATCACATTCTCAGCCTCTTGCTCGCTGCCATCGTCTTGTTGTCATGACACTGACGCGCTACGGAAAGCCGGCGCTTGTGCGCATGAACGGAAGTGGGTGGGCTGCTGGGAGATAGAGTTTTAAGAGGACATTGTGTTTCTCCTGATTTCCAGCTAAAAACCTTAGTACTACGCTTTTAGTAACTAGTACTACTACTGCTACTGCTACTAGTACTGCTACTAGTACTAGTACTAGGGGTCGCGAATCAACCTTCTCCACTTCACCCTGTCCTTTGCATCGTCATCCTCAACTAAACTACTGCAAAAATAAAATGGAAAATATACTTCAGCTGGTAAAATGTACGACATACAGTAAATTATTTATTTCAGTTTTCACTTTATTTCTATGGATTGCAGATTTAAATTTAAATATCAATTGTTTGTTGTGGATTATCAATTAAAAAGTGTACTTGTAGGGCTCGTCCGGGATTTGAACCCGGGACCTCTCGCACCCTAAGCGAGAATCATACCCCTAGACCAACGAGCCGTACAGATGTTGCGCTTGAGCAGGAGTTTTGGAGTTACAGTCGACGCCACGTTGACTGGCTGTCTTTTTGCTGCCTGAACTTGTGATGTTTTACTGACATCTACAGGCGACTTGGTGAACTGCAGACTCGACCTGCAGCAACGTCATCGTCCTCTTTCTCTCTGCTGACGAAGAGGCGATCAGTTTAAGACTATTTTTGTTCAGATTTCTGTTCTGGAACTTACAAGAAATGTATGAATATTTAATTGCGTCATTTGCTTACATTTAATGAGGTGTGTATTTCACAAATTTATTCTATCCTATACTCTGAAAGGTTTTGTCGGAGGGTTTGTTGAAGATGAGAATCATTTTAATGTACAAAGCAGAAGTAGGAAAGCTATTTCCAATTCCGTCTATGAATATAACTACTTTCTGTTAACCCTTTGCCAGGAAAATACAATTTTGAGAAATTAAGATTGTTATGGAACCTTGGTACAAAAATATATATATAAAGATATTTGTGCCTTAATTTTTTGTATAGTCATTGCTAAATCCGGAATTTTTCACATTGAACATGCAGATGCATGTGTCTGATTTTTTGGGGGGGGAAATGTCAAACTTATCATGTAGAAATCTCAAAATCCTGAAAGGCCAAGTGCATCAAATATGATACATTTGGCTTTAAAGGGTTAATTATCAACCACATAATGAGAGTTAGATTTTAAAAATAAATACAATTAATGACATTATTAAAGCGCTGCTCTACTGTCCACCCTGATACTCATTGATTTTGTTTTTTCATCACAAGTATTCATGAAATGAGAAAAAACTCCAACCTAATTTCAGGTCGAAAAGGAAGCGAGGGCTCGTCCGGGATTTGAACCCGGGACCTCTCGCACCCTAAGCGAGAATCATACCCCTAGACCAACGAGCCACATCACAACAGGGATCAGATTGAGTATAGGAGATGCCACGTTGACCGGGTTCTGTCTTCTGCTACTCGCTCCTCTAGGGGTGGGTCGTGGTACTGCAGATGAAACTGGACTTTTTGATGTTTAAGACGCGGCAGTGCGATGAGCTGGCGTCTCATGCGGGATGGGATAGGCTCCAGCAGAACCCGTTACCCGCAAGGCAGACGCGACGATTAAAGCAATAATACGCTCGGGCATGTTGTCTACGCACCAAACACGAATACTTGCACCTTTGAATATTATTAAAATGTTTATGGTTCCAAATCTTCAGATCCAGTCACAACATTTTATTACTTTTTTGAAATATTACCACCAAAGTAAACAGGAAGCCAACTTCTTATAAAAATACAACACACCAGTCCGAACTTGAGAGCTCTCCGAATTCAGACAAACAATATACATTTATATATAACGCCCACATATACAGTAGCCCCCGCATTTCAAATATATATGTATATATATGTGTGTGTATATGTATATATTTAGTCTTCCATTTCTTTGACAAACTTAACAAGAAAAGGCAACATGCAGGTCATAGCAGCACAATTAGGACAACATTCAACACGTGATATTTTAACTTTCTGATCAATACAAAGATTAAAGGCGGGGCTTCATTTATTCTGGAGTTCTCTTTCTGTCCTCACCTAAGACCACGAGCAGTCGTCCCTCCTTTAAAGGGACAGTTCACCCAGAAGGGACGAGCTCAAACCAGTGGCGCTGATTGGATCGCTCGCTTTGCCCCATCCTCTTTGGTTGTTCAGGAGAATCCTGCAACGCTCCAGAAATGTTTCACCAACTCCACGACACGTCCTTCTGCATGACGACGAGTGGAACTGCTCCTTTAAACTTCTGCTACGCGCTACCATGAGGCTGAAGACGCATCACGACTAGAGCTTGGTGTCACAGAAGGTAAAGTGCTTTTCTCCTGATCACTGATCGGTTCATTCTCATGGTAAACCGCACCCTTTGATCTCATCAGCGATCTGGAGCAGCTCAATCTGCGGGCACCGGTTTTATGATGTATAAAACATACCGCCACAATAAATAAGTCTATGAATTAAAATATTGAATTTTAAAGATGGAGCTGGTGTTTATAAAATAGAAATAAATCTTACTTCTGGTTACTTCTTTATCGCAAACATCAGGAACAAACAGACGAGACACACGAGAGACAAGCGGGGACTTTTAAACAGTTCCACTAGGGGGCGCCAAATGTCTTTAAAAGCTGTATTTTACAGGTTGCGCTGGAGGGGGGGGGCCGTGGAAGAGGTGAAACATTGGCCACTCTGGACCAATGAAAAAGGTGTAAGTTGGTGTTAGCGGTCTGGAGGAGGGGCTGATGACCAGTGGGAGGAGTTATAGAACCTTCTGGAGGATGGCGTTGGGCACTTCCAGAGTCTCATCCCTCACGAGGACGATGTCATACGAGTCCAGATATTTGTCCAGGCGTTCTTCGACCTGCAGGGGGACCAGAGGAGAAGGCAAAACGATGGGAGGTAAAAAAAAAATGGCTGCATGCTTTTATGTTGGTCGGAAGTAACCGTGCTCCGGCAACGGACTACGGCTAACGGCCCGCGGACTACGGCTAACGGCCCGCGGACTACGGCTAACGGCCCGCAGACTACGGCTAACGGCCCGCGGACTACGGCTAACGGCCCGCGGACTACGGCTAACGGCCCGCGGACTACGGCTAACGGCCCGCGGACTACGGCTAACGGCCCGTGGACTCCGGCTAACGGCCCGCGGACTACAGCTAACGGCCCGCGGACTACAGCTAACAGCCCGTGGACTCCGGCTAACGGCCCGCGGACTACAGCTAACGGCCCGCGGACTCCGGCTAACGGCCCGCGGACTCCGGCGAGCGGCCCGCGGACTACGGCTAACGGCCCGCGGACTCCGTCGTACCTTGTCGTTGAGGAAGCCGACCTTGAGGATGTTCTCCACGTTGGGCACGCCGTCGGCCATGCTGAGGTCTCCCAGGGAGTCGCCCATCAGGATGACGTTGCAGTACTCCTTCAACTGCTTGAAGTACTCCGTGTTCCTCAGAGCGCCTTCGTGCTTGTTGTACACGTGGATCAGCTCACCTTTGAAGCCTCTCAGGATGCCCTGCGGGGTGAAGAGCCAATCACACAACAGACGAAGCCTGCGCGGCCTGGCGACCGTGTTAGCGGTTTACTGGGATGGACGGGTCGGGTCGTTAAAGTCCGCGCAGCCTCGGGTAATCTGGGCCAAACATTCCCACAGCAGATTGGGATCTGGATTATCTGGGACCGGCCGTCTCCTGATCGAAGCCCGGCTTCGAGGCCGGCCGGACTCACGTCGTCGTCGAAGTCCATGAAGTTGGAGACGACCTTGACGTTGGGGTGGTAGACGCCGGCCTGGTGCAGGATCTCCTCCAGGACGTCGCCCAGGCCGGCGGAGAAGATGAAGACGGGAACGTCGTGCTGCTGCAGACGCTGGAAGAACTGCTCGAAGCCGTCCCTGCCAGGGAGACGATCAGAGACCAGACGGTGAGAGACACGGCGAAGAGACAGCTATGTCCTCCTCTTTCCAGGTGAGTGGGTACCTGAGTGCGGCGTCAGACTCCCTCACCACCTCTGACAGTTTGCCCCGCTCTAACCGCTGCTCCACCAGTAACTTGTGCGAGTTGAAGTACCTGCAGACACACGCCAGACGGTGTTGCTCTCTCCTGCCGCTGCGAGCGGAAGCAGAAGAAGACGAGCCCTCACCACTCCACGATGAAGGGGAACTTCTCCTCCGTGGTCAGGTGGGGGTCGATCTCGATGGGGTAATATTTGTTCTTCAGCTGCAGCAGCTTCTGCCGACACTCGTCCGTCACCAGCTTGCAGTTATCGATGATGTCTGCAAAGCGACGGGGAGAGCCTGAGACGAGCCTCCGGGGGGTGGGGGCGGGGCCAGAACAGCGCGGCGTGACTCCGCCTCTACTCACTGTGGCACGTCGGGCAGCGCTTGCCGTTGACGGCGAACTTGCTTAACGTCATGTCGAAGTCTGTGATGACCTGGAATAGAAGCGAGAAGGCCGAGTTCACCAACGAGCGCCACCACTAGGGGGTGCTGAAGCACCACACGGACTCAGAGGACTCTACCTGGAGTTTGGAGGCTCCTCCCTTGATGAGGTCACAGATAATCTGCTCCACCCTCTCGGGGTCCCTCATGTGGACTGTTGTCTTGTCAAACTGGGGCATCTGTGGGGGAGAGGCTCAATTCAGATCCAATTCAGCTTTCAGACCGGAAACAGGAAGAGAACCGCGGCCCCCGGCCCGGTTTGGGGAGACACTCCTAGTTTCATAGAGACACACATTTCGGCTTTCTTTTGGTTGAAACTACAGGAGAACCCGGGCTTGGGCTGCAGAGGTCACGCAGGCCGTTGTAAAGGTCACGCAGGCTGCTGCAGAGGTCACGCAGATGAAGTCTGGCTTTCACGATGGACCCTAAAGAAGCCGGTCGGTGACTTTACGTTAACCTTATAGCATCGGCATCCGTTTCCGTTTCCATCCATGAAGCCGAGTGGGCAGTAAAAAGTGATTTTAAACGAGGCCAGAGGGTCAAAGGAACAATTCCTGCCCTGCAGGAAAACACGTGCAGGTGCAGTGGAGACGATACACGCACGGCGTGCTGATGTAACACGAAGCGCCGCCACGCGGCTAGACTTCCAGCAGCCTTACGTAAGCGGCGTCGGGTTTCAGAGCGGCTCTCTGACTCCCTCTGAACCGCCGGCAGAACCACAACACAAACGAACCGCAAGCTTCACGGCGCCAGGCCTCGTGACAAACAACGAAAACCAGCGAGGAGGAACGAGGTTCTCCCGAGGGAGCCGCCGTCGGCCGAGCGGCGCCGCGGTCCAGGAAGTCGAAGCCGGTCGAGCAGGAAAACACAGCTGAGTGTTAAAGGTGCGTTCACCTGACGGCGCTGAAATCTGCAGCTCAAACTACGTCACGTCGACACAAACGTGTTGCGTCACACTCAGAGACCTCTGATGTGTATTTTGGGGGGATTTTGCACGAATCCTCTTCGAGAGTCGGATTCAATCTTCCAGAATCAACGAAGCCGGAAGTCTGGATTTATTTGACAAGCAGGAAAAGTCACGTTTACGGTCGAATAATCTCTTGGTGCAAAGTATAAATGTCTTTCTGGTAGTCATGATGAACAGCTGCAGCGTGGAGTATCAGCACATGCACACGCACGCACGCACGCACACACACACACACACACACACACACACACACACACACACTTACCGCGAGGTTGTTGTCGTGGTTTCAGAAAAAGTGAGGAAAAGATCCAGCGGCTGCGGAGGGTTTATATATCCACGGCAACAGTCAGGGGCGTTGCCCAAAATAGACGAGACAGCATAGCCCCGCCCTCTGCCAGAGGCTGACACACACACACACACACACACACACACACACACACACACACACCCTCAGCTGACTCATGTCAACATGCTTTAACACAAACACACACGGTTCAGTATAAATAGATGCTGAACTGTAATCTACCCGGTTTCAGTAATGTGACCTCTGACCCCTAGAACCTTGAGAATCCATCATGGAGGACGCACTCACCTCAGCACACGCACATTTCAACACACAACACACACACACGTAGCAAATAGCACGACTCAGGTCAAGGGTCAGTGTAACGTAACGTAACGTATAGCGTTTAAATACGTACGGGTTGTCCTGCAGGGGACGCTACACCGCTACTTCCTCTGCATAAAGCCATACTGCTGCTCACAAATACATACTCACAGATATTAACAGTTTAATGTATATATGAAGTAATGCATGTACAGCGTTTAATGCGATGCTGCCTCAGTGATGACCTCACACATTTGTTCACATGTAAAAACAAGCACGGAATCCTGCAGCATTTTAATGTCTGGTTGAGTCTGAACACGTACATCATGTCTGTGTCACACACACACACACACACACACACACACACACACACACACACACACACACACACACACACACACACACACACACACACACACACACACACACACACACACACACACACACACACACACACACACACACACACACACACACACACTAAGCTTGAGCAGGTTCTTGTAACAAACACTGACTCAGAGGCAGAAAAGTGTCTGACATAAACCAAAAGTAGATACCGGTAGATGGAATCAATAGATCAATAGATCAATAGATCAATAGCAGCGATATTGCTGGACACCCTCAATGATTTGTGCTACAACTAAATGTTCCATGTCAAAAGTTATTCAGTGCAACTCCATATGAGTCACCTGAAATATTTAGAGACTAGTAAGTACAAAGAGAGACATTTACAAAGAAATAAATGCCGGGTGGACATTTTTGTCCGCTTGAAGAATCATGGATGGAACTTTTATGAAGGGTAACACAAGGGTTAATCACGTTTCCAACATCCGGCCTGCTCGGCCACTGCAGCCCAGGGGACCGGCTCGGTTTGATCTTTGACCTCGTCTTGCACAAAGCTACGTAGACGTTATCCTAAAACTACCGAGCTCGTTGCACAAGAACGGGAAGAACAAAAACCAAACCAAAACCCGTTTGACGGTCGCGCTCGCTGGCGGATTAAAGGTTAATTAGGGTCATGTTCCGTGTTCTCTGACACTGAAAGAGACACGAGACCGTCGAACGTCGTCGTGGGCGGAGCCCAGAGAGAACCCACGTAGACACGGGGAGAACACGCCACAAGTCTCGGGTGAATCTGGAACTCTCAAACTGGACCCAACGCTGACCCTCAGTCCTAGCCGAACGAGGATTCACAAACTGCTCCCCTCAGAACCGCCGCCGTCATGAACGCAACACAACCCGGGTCAACCGGGTCCCCGTTTCTGCTGGCCTAGACCGCCTCGCATTCCACAGCTCCTCAAAAGTAGGTCAATCCTCTCCGGTTACGCGCCGCCACAATAACCGGCACGCGCCCCCGTTCCACCAGGCCATGCCCAAATCCACAAAGAGCGGTTCTGATGAGTCCAGCAGGCGTTCTGTTCCACTCCAGGCCTGTGTAACTTAGCGTTAGCCCCATGCGCAGGCCCCGCTAACTCTGCATGGAGAACATGCACGCCATTAGCCAGATTACAGGACATGCAGAGGAAGGGAAAGCACAACGAAGAAACACAGATTGGTGCTGGAGGCTGATCGGGCTGTTTAAGCAGAACCGGGTTTCTAGATAGCCATGTTAGCTTGCATAAACAGAGCCAGAGGGGAGCTGGATGCGCAAAGGACCGGGTACGCTGCCCCTTCCGGTACCCCCCCCGGAGGCGCTCTGCAGGGACCTCCAGAAACAGCTGACGTTTTAAGATGACAAAGCACGCAGAGCCGCATTTCCTGAACGCTTCACACAATAAAAGCGTTGCATTGGTTGAATAACACCGTTACTACAATGTATTTAATTAAAACAGTTAATTGCTTGTAGTTGAGTACAACATACTGTATTAAATCTGATGACCAGCCAAGGCGCAAACTACGTTTCCATGACTTCAGGAATAAAATGTGCTTTTGAGCTAAGTGTGCTACAGCTAGCATGGCTCGATCGGATTATCTGTTGCATCACAAAATGCAGTCCAAGTTCAACAAATACACAAAATAACGAATAGCGCGCTCGAAAGGTGACAACTTTCGAGCGCTTTTATTGTGAAGGTCAACCACGCCTGCTTCCTGTTTCCGCTAGCTAGTTTCCTCCCGCGGCTACAGCCCCGGCTAGCTTCACTCACCATCTCTATGATCCGGGTTTTCTTGCCCGCTCGTTTCTTCTTGGCGACGACGTACTGGGCCAGGACGACGCCGCCGAGCAGGGCGCAGACGCTGGCGCTGGCCGCCGCCCCGACCTTCACCACAGCCGTCCTGTCCATGACGGTCGGCCCGCTGTTCCTCCACCGGAGAGTCCCTCCCGCCTCCTTCCGGCTGGCCCGTCCAGCCAAAGATCGTCTATGCTGCAGATGACCGAGCACTGATTCTATCCGAACTCGTTGGATAAAATAATATTATGATGCTTCTAAACATGTATTCTGATTAAACTCGCTTTGTTACCCTCTTTAAAGTGTTTTTGTGTTAAAAGTGGTTCTTGTTAATCCCTGAATCAGACGTTTTACGTCCATTTCGTTTTCAAAATAAAACACTTCCGTTTGTACAGGAAACACCAAAATAAAGCACATCACATCATATGCACAAGGTCATAGGACAGCCACTATCTTTATTAAAAACACACGACTCAGTGAACATTCTCATTTCCTTATGTGCATGTGGTGACATGTGTAGTTCAGTGTTATGTGTTGAGCCTGTTTATTACATAAATATAAGATAATAAATATAATCTATTTTAATATGTTATCGAGTGTGCGTTAGTCTGTCGTGAATGTGATTTACAACAACTACTGAAGGACTATATCATTTTACGATCATAAAATAGATAGAGCGAGGAGAGCCTCCATGTTGCGGAGTCAGGTTTAAAGTGTGATAGTTCAAGCACTGGAGGCATCCCATAATAGACGATCTTTGTCGTGAGCTTGCCCGTTGCCTCTGACGTCACCGGACGGTCACTCCGTGGAGGCGAATGTAGTCGTTTCAATATTGCTAAAAGTCATAGTCATATAACTGATTATTAAGAATTATTTCAACAAACTGAAAACGAGATTGAGATGATTTTCTTCTAAAGCGTCATCTCTGGCCTCTTGAATCTGCGTGTGGGATTAAAGACACAACAGACACACACCAGAATAGTGTAAGAACAAAGTAACATTTATTGTCATTTAAAACCAAAAACACAGGAAAGAACAAAGCTCATTAAGTTTGTACATGTCAGGAGGCATCCAGATCGGGAGAGGGAGGGCAGGAGAGCAGGTCACGTGACTGTCACTGATACATGACCAGTAGATCAGCGCCGCTAGCCTCCTTCGTCCTCATCATCCTCAGTAGCGTGCGTCTACAGCAGCGACTCCACCGGCCGGATGCCCTCGGCCTCCTCCACCTTCCTCAGGGCCTCGTCCCATTGGGTGAATTGCTTGGACAGCAGAAACATCTGCCAATCAGAGGTCAGGGTTGAGTGGGAGGAGCTATGTCACAGCAGCCAATCGCATCATTGATGAAGGAGGGGATGAAATCAGACATTTTTATTAAGTGGAAATAAAATAAGAAGCTGAAAATGGCAGCGTACCATTTTGTTGTATTCCTCAAAAAGCTTGTTCACCTCCAGGGACTGGGCCTCAGTTTGGTCCTGCAGGTCCGAGAAGGAGGACATGGAGGAGTCCGCTATATGAACTGGGTCAGAGACGGGGACAGAGACGGGGACAGAGGCGGGGACAGAGGCGGGGACAGAGACCCCTTACCTGCTGTTTGATGTGAATCTGTGACAGGCGCTGCAGCTTGGTGGCGTGTTCAGGGACGTCTGTGGACGGAAAGACAACAGATGCAGCTGAACGTCGTCACGGCAACGCACCACCACCGTCCTCTCTCTCTAAGCCGCGGCACCCGCCGGGATGTTCAAACGGACGTGGCTAAAGCGGAGCACGGACTACGGCGTGCAGTCGGGGACGCACGTGGAGCGACACCTGATCCAGAATCCGATTCCAGGCCGAATGCAATCATCGACTTCCTGCCTGGCGACGCTCACCTCTGATGTAGTTACTGTCCAGCAGCTGCTGCAAGTTACCAACCTGCTCCAGCAAAGCAGCCTGGGAGAGCAGGAAGTCCTCCTCTGGGGAGACAGACGCAGCAGGGGGGCGGTGAGGACAGAACCACATTCAGAACAGACGCCATTTACAGCTCCTGGTTCTCACCGGCAAGAATGAACTC
>NW_027180985.1:0-22936 GCF_040956055.1 Brachionichthys hirsutus
ACTTTAAGCAAATGAACATCTGGCTTTCATTTACTCAGAATTACACTTTGAATGTCATTGTGTGGGAACATTTTACGTTTGTCTTTTTTCTGTCATTATAGACAAAACGTATGAGTTCCTAAGGTGTGGGGAAGTATGTAATCACAAATTGTGCATTCATCAGTTTGTGTCTATTCTGCAGGCGTCGCTCAGAGCGCGTTGACTAAGAAAACGTGCTATGCATGGAGCTTTATTTGCTGCCTGTACATTTGGCTCCTGTTTATCACTTCTCCTCGAACAATGCATCTCGATTCCTAAAGGCACCGAATCTCAAATGTGACATTTTAACAGCCCTTATTCCTTTCACGCTGCACCATTTCCGTTTTGCACTTTAGTGTCATTTTCATTCCAAACCTGAATTACCAATTTGTCTTTGTGGCACCAGCAATTTACATGCATCCGTTTCAGTTTTATTTATTTTTTTATATGCAAAATGCACTAAAGTGTGGCATTTTTCCCATCACAAGGATATTTTCCTGGGCCTAATTTCGTGGTTTTGATGGTGAGTGAGTCCGTCTCGGAGGGACTGTACCTCTTGTTCTCATAGCTCCTGGGTGACGTCTTGATGACAAGTGTCTTTAATATGCATGGAGAATGGCAGGTCCCACATTTTGTCCCCATAGTTTAGCATGTTGAGGGGAAATTACCCAGCATTGAGGCTGTGGTTACTGTAGGAGACAAATATGTTACCATTCAGAAAGAGACCCTGGCTTTTTATGATTATTGCTTCTGTGTACCGCCATTAAAAGCCAGAGTGGGGGGAATTGTCCGCGTGGCACTTTTGGCTTTCTGCACGGTGGCTCGCTTCCAGGACGAAGGGCTGAACAGACATTTCCCTCTTATGCAGGAGTTACAGTGATCGCCAGCCAAAGCCTAAAGGCCTGTGTCCTACCACGGCACAGCCGAGCTTAAATAGAATCTGTGGGCTTGTTTGCTTTCAGAAACACAAAATCATGTTTATCGTGTTTGCCGAGGACGACAAAGGCTCAAAGCAGAACCGACAAATTTTCTACCAAGTTTCAACACTTGCTGAGAATGACAGAAACACAGTCAAAATTAGAAGACATTCTTTGGGGGCTTGCAATGACTGGAAATGTGTTTTAAGGATGGAAGGAGAGCTGTTAATGCCGGTGTAGGAGCCGGTGTCACCTGCAATCACTGAGGGTTGGAATCCAACCCAAAGACTGTGCTCAACTTTAATGGGCAAGGTGCATGCTCAGTTACAATACAAGTACTCTATACTCTATACTACTATTACTGCAGTGTCTCCACAATCTCCGATACTAAGCAATACAAAATATTAGGTGAGAGGAAACCGGAGAACCCGGAGAAAACCCTTGCAGACACGGGGAGAACATCCACACTCCATGCAGACAGACAGACAGATTTGAACCCGGTACCTTTTTGGTGTGATGCGACAGCACTAACCACTACGCCAGAGTGATTAGCTGTGTGTTATATTATCATGCAGAGCAGACTTGGTGTGCGAGTCACTGCTAGATAAACCCGGATCATTTTCACTAGTTTACAGGCTGATTTTTTTGAGTATCACGTGACCAAGAAACCAAGAAGATTCACAGGAAATTGTTACGTTGGAGAAAATCTGGTAGTTTTTCAAAGTAAAACACCTGTCTGACTCTAATAATCAATACAGCGGATATTATGCAAATTATTTATTCTTTCAGGAATAAATGTCTCACGAACCGGTACCAGTCGTAAGTAAGGGGGGGGGGGGGGGGTCGTAACTCAGACAGTACTGTACTGCAAAAGTCTCGTCTCAAAAGTCATTTATTTTTGCATTTATACTTTGTCACAGTTCTTTGTGTTGAAACAGAGCCGAACGCACTCAGCCCCCCAACAGCAGATACAACATGACAGGTGAGACCCAATTATTGAAAGTTTGCAAATTGTTGAAGAACATCTCACGCCATTCAGACACGCCTTACACACGAATGAATACTCAATGAAGCCGCTTGTTAGGATTGTTTTGTGGTGGATGATGCTTTAATGTTTGGTTGGATTCACAGAACAATTGGGATCTTGTTAGGCCCGAGCGCCTATTCTAGGCGTAAGGGGCTATTGCTTTTGCAACGCAGAAGACGACAAGTTGACGAGCGCAGCTCGTCAACTCTCGACAAAGTTGACGAGCGCAGCTCGTCAACCCTCGGCATCCAACTTTGCCATGCTGTTGAGGACGACCAACACACTCACGCACACACACACCGACACTCAACAGCACACACACACACACCGACACTCAACAGCACACACACACACACCGACACTAAACAACACAAATGCACACACACAGAGATCCACAAACACGAGTTGACGAGCGCAGCGAGTCAACTCGTGTTTGTAACTGTCTTCCGATGGTTGACGAGCGCAGCGAGTCAACCATCGGGCGACCAACACACCCACGCCCACACCCACGACACTCAACAGCACACACACACACACCCCGACACTAAACAACACAGACACACAGACACACACACACACACACAAACACGAGTTGACGAGCGAAGCTCGTCAACTCGTGTTTGTGTGCCCCCACAGACGCGTAGCCCTCGTCGAGACCATTCCGAAAATGTATTTTGTGTAGAAATCGCACACTCAGAAAAAAAGTTATATTGTTTTTGCAAAAATTCTTTATTAGGCCCGAGCGCCTATTCTAGGCGTAAGGGGCTATTGCTTTTGCAACGCAGAAGACGACAAGTTGACGAGCGCAGCTCGTCAACTCTCGACAAAGTTGACGAGCGCAGCTCGTCAACCCTCGACAAAGTTGACGAGCGCAGCTCGTCAACCCTCGGCATCCAACACACTCACGCACACACACACCGACACTCAACAGCACACACACACACACACCGACACTCAACAACACACACGCACACACACAGAGATCCACAAACACGAGTTGACGAGCGCAGCGAGTCAACTCGTGTTTGTAACTGTCTTCCGATGGTTGACGAGCGCAGCGAGTCAACCATCGGGCGACCAACACACCCACGCCCACACCCACGACACTCAACAGCACACACACACACACCCCGACACTAAACAACACAGACACACAGACACACACACACACACACAAACACGAGTTGACGAGCGAAGCTCGTCAACTCGTGTTTGTGTGCCCCCACAGACGCGTAGCCCTCGTCGAGACCATTCCGAAAATGTATTTTGTGTAGAAATCGCACACTCAGAAAAAAAGTTATATTGTTTTTGCAAAAATTCTTTATTAGGCCCGAGCGCCTATTCTAGGCGTAAGGGGCTATTGCTTTTGCAACGCAGAAGACGACAAGTTGACGAGCGCAGCTCGTCAACTCTTGACAAAGTTGACGAGCGCAGCTCGTCAACCCTCGGCATCCAACACACTCACGCACACACACACCGACACTCAACAGCACACACACACACACACCGACACTCAACAACACACACGCACACACACAGAGATCCACAAACACGAGTTGACGAGCGCAGCGAGTCAACTCGTGTTTGTAACTGTCTTCCGATGGTTGACGAGCGCAGCGAGTCAACCATCGGGCGACCAACACACCCACGCCCACGCCCACACCCACGACACTCAACAGCACACACACACACACCCCGACACTAAACAACACAGACACACAGACACACACAAACACGAGTTGACGAGCGAAGCTCGTCAACTCGTGTTTGTGTGCCCCCACAGGCGCGTAGCCCTCGTCGAGACCATTCCAAAAACGTATTTTGTGTAGAAATCGCACACTCAGAAAAAAAGTTATATTGTTTTTGCAAAAATTCTTTATTAGGCCCGAGCGCCTATTCTAGGCGTAAGGGGCTATTGCTTTTGCAACGCAGAAGACGACAAGTTGACGAGCGCAGCTCGTCAACCCTCGGCATCCAACACACTCACGCACACACACACCGACACTCAACAGCACACACACACACACACCGACACTCAACAACACACACGCACACACACAGACATCGACAAACACAGTTGACGAGCGCAGCGAGTCAACTGTGTTTGTAACTGTCTTCCGATGGTTGACGAGCGCAGCGAGTCAACCATCGGGCGACCAACACACCCACGCCCACACCCACGACACTCAATAGCACACACACACACACCCCGAAACTAAACAACACAGACACACAGACACACACACACACACACAAACACGAGTTGACGAGCGAAGCTCGTCAACTCGTGTTTGTGTGCCCCCACAGACGCGTGGCCCTCGTCGAGACCATTCCAAAAATGTATTTTGTGTAGAAATCGCACACTCAGAAAAAAAGTTATATTGTTTTTGCAAAAATTCTTTATTAGGCCCGAGCGCCTATACTAGGCGTAAGGGGCTATTGCTTTTGCAACGCAGAAGACGACAAGTTGACGAGCGCAGCTCGTCAACCCTCGACAAAGTTGACGAGCGCAGCTCGTCAACCCTCGGCATCCAACACACTCACGCACACACACACCGACACTCAACAGCACACACACACACACACCGACACTCAACAACACACACGCACACACACAGACATCGACAAACACAGTTGACGAGCGCAGCGAGTCAACTGTGTTTGTAACTGTCTTCCGATGGTTGACGAGCGCAGCGAGTCAACCATCGGGCGACCAACACACCCACGCCCACACCCACGACACTCAACAGCACACACACACACACATCGACACTAAACAACACAGACACACGGACAGACACACACACACACAAACACGAGTTGACGAGCGAAGCTCGTCAACTCGTGTTTGTGTGCCCCCACAGACGCGTAGCCCTCGTCGAGACCATTCCGAAAATGTATTTTGTGTAGAAATCGCACACTCAGAAAAAAAGTTATATTGTTTTTGCAAAAATTCTTTATTCTTCTTTATTCTTTTTCTTTATTCTTTATTCTTTATTCTTTATTCTTTATTCTTTATTCTGCTGTTTAAACGGCAATTTGACCCCCTGAACGTGCTCGAAAACTCACCAAACTTTGAACCAAGCTCAGAACCGGCGAAAAATTAATTATTTTATGTGTTTTAAAATTGGGCATGAAAAAGTGGCGCGCTAGCGCCACCTACAAAAATCACAATGCATTGTGCCTATGGGGGGTCCGACGCCAACTTTGTCGGACAGCCACGAAATTCGGTACACACATGCGTCAAGTTAGGGCAAAAAAAAAAAGTATTATGGCCACGCCCCCAGACACACAGGAAGGCGGCCATATTGGATATAATTTTAAAAACTGCAGAGTCAGCGTTTGCACACACACACACTCCAATCCAAACCAAATTTTAAACACTTATTGACCCTTCCTACCTGGACACTTTAAAAGGGACACTTTGACAATCAGCCTTACAGCGCCCCCTAGAGAACAATAACAAAAATTGAATGGGAATTAAAAAAATACTTTGCCAGAAATGATTGAAACTTACCAGAAAAGTCCCTCATGTGGTCCCGATCAAAAAACACAATCGTAACCTTGTTGTTGTTTTTACGGTGTTGCCGTGGCGATGGCAACCCCTCCTATGGTGAGGGGTCCGACGCCAACTTTGTCGGACAGCCACGAAATTCGGTACAGACATGCGTCATGTCAGGGCAAAAAAAAAATGTATTATGGCCACGCCCCCAGACACACAGGAAGGCGGCCATATTGGATTGAAACTTAAAAACTCCTGATGGCAGAATGCCATATAATCCAAATACCGATTTGACTAAACTGTGAGCGACTCATGCAGCTCAAATCTAAACACTTGCGAAGCACTCAGGACAAAAGCGGCGTGCGTCGGCGGGTCAGCTCAACGGCCTGTCGGCCGGCGAGGGCCTACAACGCCGCTTGCGGCTTTAATTCTTCTTTATTCTTCTTCTTTGTTCTGCTGTTTAAACGGCAATTTGACCCCCTGAACATGCTCGAAAACTCACCAAAGTTTGAACCAAGCTCAGAACCGGCGAAAAATTAATTATTTTATGTGTTTTAAAATTGGGCATGAAAAAGTGGCGCGCTAGCGCCACCTACAAAAATCACAATGCATTGTGCCTATGGGGGGTCCGACGCCAACTTTGTCGGACAGCCACGAAATTCGGTACACACATGCGTCAAGTCAAGGCAAAAAAAAAAAAGTATTATGGCCACGCCCCCAGACACACAGGAAGGCGGCCATATTGGATATAATTTTAAAAACTGCAGAGTCAGCGTTTGCACACACACACAATCCAATCCAAACCAGATTTTAAACACTTATTGACCCTTCCTACCTGGACATTTTAAAAGTGAAACTTTGACAATCAGCCTTACAGCGCCCCCTAGAGAACAATAACAAAAATTGAATGGGAATTAAAAAAATACTTTGCCAGAAATGATTGAAACTTCCCAGAAAAGTCCCTCATGTGGTCCCGATCAAAAAACACAATCGTAACCACGTTGTTGTTTTTACGGTGTTGCCGTGGCGATGGCAACCCCTCCTATGGGGAGGGATCCGACGCCAACTTTGTCGGACAGCCACGAAATTCGGTACAGACATGCGTCATGTCAGGGCAAAAAAAAATGTATTGTGGCCATGCCCCCAGACACACAGGAAGGCGGCCATATTGGATTGAAACTCCTGATGGCAGATGGCCATATAATCCAAATAACGATTTGACTAAACTGTGAGCTACTAATGCAGCTAAAATCTAAACACTTGCGAAGCACTCAGGACAAAAGCGGCGTGCGTCGGCGGGTCAGCTCAACGGCCTGTCGGCCGGCGAGGGCCTACAACGCCGCTTGCGGCTTTAATTAGGCCCGAGCGCCTATTCTAGGCGTAAGGGGCTATTGCTTTTGCAACGCAGAAGACGACAAGTTGACGAGCGCAGCTCGTCAACTCTCGACAAAGTTGACGAGCGCAGCTCGTCAACCCTCGTCAACCCTCGAAAAAGTTGACGAGCACAGCTCGTCAACCCTCGGCATCCAACACACTCACGCACACACACACCGACACTCAACAACACACTCGCACACACACAGACATCGACAAACACAGTTGACGAGCGCAGCGAGTCAACTGTGTTTGTAACCATCGGGCGACCAACACACCCACGCCCACACCCACGACACTCAACAGCACACACACACACACCCCGACACTGAACAACACAGACACACAGACACACACACACAAACACGAGTTGACGAGCGAAGCTCGTCAACTCGTGTTTGTGTGCCCCCACAGACGCGTAGCCCTCGTCGAGACCATTCCGAAAATGTATTTTGTGTAGAAATCGCACACTCAGAAAAAAAGTTATATTGTTTTTGCAAAAATTCTTTATTCTTCTTTTTCTTTTTCTTTTTCTTTGTTCTGCTGTTTAAACGGCAATTTGACCCCCTGAACATGCTCGAAAACTCACCAAACTTTGAACCAAGCTCAGAACCGGCGAAAAATTAATTATTTTATGTGTTTCAAAATTGGGAATGAAAAAGTGGCGCGCTAGCGCCACCTACAAAAATCACAATGCATTGTGCCTATGGGGGGTCCGACGCCAACTTTGTCGGACAGCCACGAAATTTGGTACACACATGCGTCAAGTCAGGGCAAAAAAAAAAAAATATTATGGCCACGCCCCCAAACACACAGGAAGGCGGCCATATTGGATTGAATTTTAAAAACTGCTGAGTCAGCGTTTGCACACAGACACACTCCAATCCAAACCAAATTTTAAACACTTATTGACCCTTCCTACCTGGACATTTTAAAAGTGAAACTTTGACAATCAGCCTTACAGCGCCCCCTAGAGAACGATAACAAAAATTGAATGGGAATTAAAAAAATACTTTGCCAGAAATGATTGAAACTTACCAGAAAAGTCCCTCATGTGGTCCCGATCAAAAAACACAGCCGTAACCATGTTGTTGTTTTTACGGTGTTGCCGTGGCGATGGCAACCCCGCCTATGGTGAGGGGTCCGATGCCAACTTTGTCGGAAAGCCACGAAATTCGGTACAGACATGCGTCAAGTCAGGGCAAAAAAAAAAAGTATTATGGCCACGCCCCAAGACACACAGGAAGGCGGCCATATTGGATTGAAACTCCTGATGGCAGATGGCCATATAATCCAAATAACGATTTGACTAAACTGTGAGCTACCAATGCAGCTAAAATCGAAACACTTGCGAAGCACTCAGGACAAAAGCGGCGTGCGTCGGCGGGTCAGCTCAACGGCCTGTCGGCCGGCGAGGGCCTACAACGCCGCTTGCGGCTTTAATTAGGCCCGAGCGCCTATACTAGGCGTAAGGGGCTATTGCTTTTGCAACGCAGAAGACAAGTTGACGAGCGTAGCGAGTCAACCCTCGACAAAGTTGACGAGCGCAGCTCGTCAACCCTCGGCATCCAACTTTGCCATGCTGTTGAGGACGACCAACACACTCACGCACACACACACCGACACTCAACAGCACACACACACACACCGACACTAAACAACACAAATGCACACACACAGAGATCCACAAACACGAGTTGACGAGCGCAGCGAGTCAACTCGTGTTTGTAACTGTCTTCCGATGGTTGACGAGCGCAGCGAGTCAACCATCGGGCGACCAACACACCCACGCCCACACCCACGACACTCAACAGCACACACACACACACCCCGACACTAAACAACACAGACACACAGACACACACACACACACACAAACACGAGTTGACGAGCGAAGCTCGTCAACTCGTGTTTGTGTGCCCCCACAGACGCGTAGCCCTCGTCGAGACCATTCCGAAAATGTATTTTGTGTAGAAATCGCACACTCAGAAAAAAAGTTATATTGTTTTTGCAAAAATTCTTTTTCTTCTTTATTCTTTATTTTTCTTCTTTGTTCTGCTGTTTAAACGGCAATTTGACCCCCTGAACATGCTCGAAAACTCACCAAACTTTGAACCAAGCTCAGAACCGGCGAAAAATTAATTATTTTATGTGTTTTAAAATTGGGCATGAAAAAGTGGCGCGCTAGCGCCACCTACAAAAATCACAATGCATTGTGCCTATGGGGGGTCCGACGCCAACTTTGTCGGACAGCCACGAAATTCGGTACACACATGCGTCAAGTCAGGGCAAAAAAAAAAAAAAATTATGGCCACGCCCCCAAACACACAGGAAGGCGGCCATATTGGATATAATTTTAAAAACTGCAGAGTCAGCGTTTGCACACACACACACTCCAATCCAAACCAAATTTTAAACACTTATTGACCCTTCCTACCTGGACACTTTAAAAGGGAAACTTTGACAATCAGCCTTACAGCGCCCCCTAGAGAACGATAACAAAAATTGAATGGGAATTAAAAAAATACTTTGCCAGAAATGATTGAAACTTACCAGAAAAGTCCCTCATGTGGTCCCGATCAAAAAACACAATCGTAACCATGTTGTTTTTACGCTGTTGCCATGGCGATGGCAACCCCTCCTATGGGGAGGGGTCCGACGCCAACTTTGTCGGACAGCCACGAAATTCGGTACAGACATGCGTCATGTCAGGGAAAAAAAAAATGTATTGTGGCCACGCCCCCAGACACACAGGAAGGCGGCCATATTGGATTGAAACTCCTGACGGCAGATGGCCATATAATCCAAATAACGATTTGACTAAACTGTGAGCTACTCATGCAGCTCAAATCTAAACACTTGCGAAGCACTCAGGACAAAAGCGGCGCGCGTCGGCGGGTCAGCTCAACGGCCTGTCGGCCGGCGAGGGCCTACAACGCCGCTTGCGGCTTTAATTCTTTTTCTTTTTCTTCTTTGTTCTGCTGTTTAAACGGCAATTTGACCCCCTGAACATGCTCGAAAACTCACCAAACTTTGAACCAAGCTCAGAACCGGCGAAAAATTAATTATTTTATGTGTTTTAAAATTGGGCATGAAAAAGTGGCGCGCTAGCGCCACCTACAAAAATCACAATGCATTGTGCCTATGGGGGGTCCGACGCCAACTTTGTCGGACAGCCACGAAATTCGGTACACACATGCGTCAAGTCAGGGCAAAAAAAAAAAAGTATTATGGCCACGCCCCCAGACACACAGGAAGGCGGCCATATTGGATTTAATTTTAAAAATTGCTGAGTCAGCGTTTGCACACACACACACTCCAATCCAAACCGGGTTTTAAACACTTATTGACCCTTCCTACCTGGACACTTTAAAAGGGAAACTTTGACAATCAGCCTTACAGCGCCCCCTAGAGAACGATAACAAAAATCGAATGGGAATTAAAAAAATACTTTGCCAGAAATGATTGAAACTTACCAGAAAAGTCCCTCATGTGGTCCCGATCAAAAACACAATCGTAACCATGTTGTTGGTTTTACGGTGTTGCCGTGGCGATGGCAACCCCTCCTATGGGGAGGGGTCTGACGCCAACTTTGTCGGACAGCCACGAAATTCGGTACAGACATGCGTCATGTCAGGGCAAAAAAAAAATGTATTATGGCCACGCCCCCAGACACACAGGAAGGCGGCCATATTGGATTGAAACTCCTGATGGCAGTTGCCATATAATCCAAATAACGATTTGACTAAACTGTGAGCTACTCATGCAGCTCAAATCTAAACACTTGCGAAGCACTCAGGACAAAAGCGGCGTGCGTCGGCGGGTCAGCTCAACGGCCTGTCGGCCGGCGAGGGCCTACAACGCCGCTTGCGGCTTTAATTCTTCTTTATTCTTTATTTTTCTTCTTTGTTCTGCTGTTTAAACGGCAATTTGACCCCCTGAACATGCTCGAAAACTCACCAAACTTTGAACCAAGCTCAGAACCGGCGAAAAATTAATTATTTTATGTGTTTTAAAATTGGGCATGAAAAAGTGGCGCGCTAGCGCCACCTACAAAAATCACAATGCATTGTGCCTATGGGGGGTCCGACGCCAACTTTGTCGGACAGCCACGAAATTCGGTACACACATGCGTCAAGTCAGGGCAAAAAAAAAAAAAATATATGGCCACGCCCCCAAACACACAGGAAGGCGGCCATATTGGATATAATTTTAAAAACTGCAGAGTCAGCGTTTGCACACACACACACTCCAATCCAAACCAAATTTTAAACACTTATTGACCCTTCCTACCTGGACACTTTAAAAGGGAAACTTTGACAATCAGCCTTACAGCGCCCCCTAGAGAACGATAACAACAATTGAATGGGAATTAAAAAAATACTTTGCCAGAAATGATTGAAACTTACCAGAAAAGTCCCTCATGTGGTCCCGATCAAAAAACACAATCGTAACCATGTTGTTTTTACGCTGTTGCCATGGCGATGGCAACCCCTCCTATGGGGAGGGGTCCGACGCCAACTTTGTCGGACAGCCACGAAATTCGGTACAGACATGCGTCATGTCAGGGCAAAAAAAAAAAGTATTGTGGCCACGCCCCCAGACACACAGGAAGGCGGCCATATTGGATTGAAACTCCTGACGGCAGATGGCCATATAATCCAAATAACGATTTGACTAAACTGTGAGCTACTCATGCAGCTCAAATCTAAACACTTGCGAAGCACTCAGGACAAAAGCGGCGTGCGTCGGCGGGTCAGCTCAACGGCCTGTCGGCCGGCGAGGGCCTACAACGCCGCTTGCGGCTTTAATTTTTGTTTTGTTTTTCTTTCCCTCTCTCTCTCTATTTTCCCCTCTCCGTTTTTCCACTTGTCGTTTCTCACCCGGGTGACGCTCTCTGCAGTCCATCCAAGCACACTTACGCACGCGTCGCAAACGCTAACGAACATGCACCCATACACGCCCGTCACACACATGTGCGCATTTACCACCAACCTCTTGTTTTCCCTCACACTTCCCAACACACACACACACACACACATGCGCGCACACACACCTCTGGTAGCCATATCCGCCACACTTCTTACTGGCGCTAATCAATCTTACAATGCATTCATCATCAGCACCCCACCGCAGGCTCCATCCTGCTGAGTGAAATCTCATTTAGGCCTCTTTGGATGTTTCACTGCGCTGGGAATATGCAATTACATCACGGACATGGGCGGGCGGGGGGGGGCTGGCAGGGATCAGCCACTGACAATTAGACGCCAAGCAGACCAGGTGTAAACTGTGCTAAAGGAAGACGTTGGCGGTGAACCGTTAGTCGTAGCATCTGCAAATGAAAGTGAAGCCTTTTCTATGGACGTTGAACTACGGACCATCAATATCCACAAGTGCCTCAACTCATCTCAAATGGACTGAACAAAAAGTGGACAGGCGTGCGTTGCTCTGATGGGTCCACGTCTCTAGGCCAACAAGGAAAATGGCCATCCAGATCATAACCAGGGCGAAAGCATGTGGGGGTGTGGGTTGGACTCCTGCTCACGGCGCTTTGCCCTGTGGTCACCCACAACTCATTGATTTATTATCAGCGAACAGAAATATAACTGATAGATTTTCACCATGTGATGAAGCTGGACAAAAAACACGGCAGCAGAGGACAATGTCCCTTTGGCGTTTCAGCAACGACGCGACTGGCATCCTTCATTGTGTTTGTGTCAGAGAGTGTGCGTCTGTCTGTCTATGTTTGTGTGGGCGTGCGTAAATGAGTGTGCGTTCCGACATATGATTGTGAATAAGCATGCAGAGCAGACATCTTTACAGTGCAGGTGTGTGTGTGTGTGTCCGTGCGTGTGTGCGCGTACGTGTGCAGGGTTCACAGGCCCGGGCTTTGACATTCACGCTACACCACCTACGCGCCAGGGTCCCATCTCGAGGTCATTTACATATCTTTGAAAGACAGATTGAAAGAGAAAGAAGGGAACACGAGAGGTAGGAGGGAGGGTTGGGAGAAAAGAAGGGGAAGAGAGATGGATGGAAAAGAAAGAGAGTGGAGAGGGTGAGCAAAAAAAAAAAGGAACAAGGGAGAAAGACCAAGCCCGAAGATTACATTCCCCCCATCTAGAAAATGAGGGGGAAAGACAGGGTGTGTAAGGGCCTACTGGGAGGATCCTTATTCATATTTGTGTGTGAATTGTTTATCACGGTGACAGAAGCGTGCCAGGGCTGAGATAAAGGCAGCGCTCCATCACGGGGCTGTGACAGCGGGAGGACACGGCACACACTCACCGCAGCAGCCCCAGAAATATTATTAATAGATGCTGACTTGATTTGCCACGATTGCAGCGTCTTGGCACCGCTTGATTGTGGCCTGTGAAGTTCCGTCCAAAGGGGAAGCTATTTTTCATGAAGTGACAGAAGTCTTCGCGATTTCCACTCTCTCCCTCCCGTCTTGCTAACCCCCCCCTTTCCTAACTCCTCCCCCCCCCCCCCCCCTCCCGCCTTCTTCCCTTCAGTTGAGCAGTTGCATCTCTTTCCAAAGAGCTGATATGCAAGGCTGCTTATTATGAGAGCGGTGTCAGATTTAGAGAGAGAAAGCCATGCAGGGAGCGGGAGAAATAGTCCTTTCTTTGATGGGATGGCCTGTGAGATGGCCTGTGGATGATATCTGGTGTGTGAGCGTGAGGCAGTGTGTGTGTGTGTGTGTGTGTGTGTGTGCCAAGGCATGCATAAACTTCAGCGGTTTCAGGCAATATCACAGCTTTAAGAATATTGGAAAATTTGTTATCACATGTGCGCATACATAAATTCATAAGTTCACACAAAGGCAGATTTTTTTTTTCTTCCTCCTGGACACACACGCCAACAGCAGAGATGATGCACATGTTAGATTCCCTCCTCCCCACAGAGAGAGAGACTTGGATGAACGCAGAACAATTCAGAGCACAAAGCTGAAAATCCTCCCCGTATTGTCAACATGTGATATTTCTACTTGATCATGTTCAACCTCATTTGACACCATATCTTGCTTTTGCACCATGTGAGGCCTGCTTTCACTTTTCCTCTCCATTGAAACACCACACACACACACACACACACACACACACACACACACACACCGGGTCTGCGTCTGTGCAGCCATGAGAGGGCATTGCAGGCCCACCAGATGTGTGGAAGAAAGCGTGAATAAATGAGATTTTTTTCTCTCTTTTTTTTCTCTTGCTGTCAAAGTTCAGCTTATCCGCACATTGTCTTTGACAAATGGGTTTGCAACTTCGATTTGAATTTCAATCCTGGACCACCAACACGTTTCACAGGCCTCCTCCCCGAATAAGTGCCAAACGGCATGGAAGAAAAGATCAGTGAGGGTATCTGACAATGAAATAGAGACAGAAACCTTTGTATTGTACAATGTCGTCTCAAACCGCAGACAGGCCTCGCTGAGGGGAGTTGAAAGCTGCGAGTAAAGTGACTTCGTAACATCTGTAGACCGCCGTCATAACGGCTTCACCCTCTCTGACCTTGTTTGCTTAGAGACTTATCAAAACGACCATGAGATCACGACTCGGCGGAGTTTCTCACTCTTTGTCGCCACACACACACACACACACACCTGTGTCTTGCAACCGCAGGCTCCGTCCTCATTGGCGTGGAGATGGTGAGGAGGTGTGGTTACACACACGTGCACGCAAATAGACACACACGTGCACAAGCATACATTGCACCGGCGTGCTGTGCTGCTGGGGCCCTAACCTCATACAGGATGTGCGCTTACCTCTGTACGGCCCTTATCTCGGTGCGCTGCACTGCTACTGCAGCCCGGAGGCCACTGTGTGGGTGCGACACCTGCCAGGGAGAGCAATGGAGGTGGTGGAGGCGGGATGAGAGTGAAAAGAACGCACTGAGAGAGGAAGAGAGTGAGATAACACCTCAGTTTGTACCGTTAAGGGGCTGCATTCATGATTTCACTCGGCGTCAAATCTCTTTCAGTCCTACCCTCGTATAGTTAAAGATTGAATTTGTGTTTGGTGACACACTGAACTATTCTACGGTCGCCACCCATGTCGCCGAAACCGTGATTCGTCCCAGCTGCAGCTTCGAACTCACACAGAAACATTTCCCCTGCCCTCTAGTCCGCAAATGTATTACTTTGAAAACTGTGGGAGATCTATCCAGCCTGCTTACAAATAGTTGATGCTCGCTATCATCTAACAAATCAATTCCCACAATATTCAAATACAGCAGCGGGTCATCTTTATTCTCCATAATGCTTTCTGCACTGAACATTGTTTATTCAATCTGCACTGGTGCCGGCCGCCGTCTTCTTTGGAGTGTTCTGTTTTTCCAGCAATCTATTCCTGGTATTGCTCTATTTCCCTGAGACGGAGTGATATTTTCACACTGGCCTCGTAATATTACGCAAACCTTAATGGAATCATGGTGCCACCGCGCCCCCCCACCCCCAATGATTTGAATAAATGCATTCAATTAAATAAAACCAGGAATACTGTAGCTTTTAATTGAAAGGGAATTATCCTCTATATGATTTCAGAAACAATCTCTGGGGAGGTACTGGTGCTTTTCAACAACTCACCAATTAGACTCTTGTCTCTTAAATGGAAACTACCTCCAAAGGAAATGCCCCACATTAGGGCTTAATGATTTGGGCACTTACCAATTACGGTAGCAATGAATTTCTTTTCTCGTTAAAGAAAGACATGGATGCATAAAAGCTGCAGTTGTGTATGCTGTTGAATCAACGGAGGAGCGCTGGTGGAAAACGCAGCGCCATATATCCTGTCACGTGTTGCTTATTTAATATGACATTATTATTCTGGTAAGGAGAAGAGACTATATATATATATATATATAAAAAAAAGAATGTTTGACATAAGCCATGATTCTTTTTTTTAATGAATTAGGGTTAGCGCTTGAATAAAAATCTCTTTAAAAAGGGATTTTGCTAATAGAATTTTATGATTTCTTTTATTCCCTTGATCTCACAAATCTGTAGGAGAATGAGGTTTTATTTTTCTCTAAATTGCTCCCCATTCAGTGCAACCATTGCGTTGACAAAAGAGGGCAGCAGGCTGCTTCTGACCAGACAGGCACCTCTTAAAGGAAAGTGTCGGCCACAGACAGTCTGGGCCCGTCTGTCTCTGGCTGCCTGTCTGTCTGTGTGACTGACTGTGAGATTGGTTTATTTTAGTTCATCATCTCCCTCATCAATCTTTTACATGGGACTGAAAAGATGACAAAAGCGAATCGATTATGTGGTCTAAAGTTTCTGGCAGCGACTCGGTGTGAGTAAACAGAAAAGACTTGCTCTTGCCTTTCTTCTTCTCCAACACCACCACCCTCTCCCCCTGTCATCCAGACCAACTTTCCCTTACTCGCTCTCTCTCTTCCCCCCTCCCCATCCCACTCTTCATCACGTCCCTCAACACCGCCACTCACCCCCTTCCAGAGATATTAAGGCAATGTGTGGATCTGGTTGGCTTTGTGAACTAGGTGCCAGACCACATCTGAGACGCTGTGCTGATGGAGCAGATTGCATTGTGACGTCTTTTCTCCATGGTTGTCCTCCTCTTGCGCTCTTCTTCTTTCTCTTTTCTCATAATACGAGGTGTTGGAAGTGACCACGTATTGATACGTCTCTCTTTTCTTTCATGCATCTAAGTCTTACTGGAACTTGGTCATGCAGTCCCCTCCGAATTAATCCCCGTTCATGTATTCTGACCGGCTACTGTGCTGCAGCGCCTGCAGATGGGGGCAGGTTATGGGCTCCAGGCCCTCTAATCAAGGGTGATCAAAAGAGAATAAATGATGGGGAAAAAAAAGAAAATTATCCTGCGATGAGCTGACGTTTCGTCCAGGGTGTACCCTGCCTCTCACCCGTAGCCTGCTGGGATAGGCTCCAGCAACACCCGTGACCCATAAGGCGGATAAAGCGGCTGTAGTCAAGATGATTGCAATCGTCTCATCTGAAACAAAATAGACAGATGAATGGAAAATGAAAATAGATAGATGAGCTCAAAAAAAGACGAGTTCCTCTTTGAATTTAAACACATGTCAAATATCATAAAGCTTATACAAGTGGATTTGATACATGAGGATACATTGTTTAGTGAGTGTTACTGGTGTGGCCTGATTTAAACATGGAAACCACATTGTGAACCCCTTCAGAATGTCTGAGAGTCCTAATATGTCACTGACTTTATCATGGGGAGTTTTAATTAGATGAGAAAGGAAACATTAGCTATTACCAACCTTTTGTGTCCTGTTTGTAGTTTAGGACCTCAAACTCTGAGTGGCTTGATAAAAATAATCTTTAAAACTTTTTTACAGACTCTTGAACAAACTTTGCTGTCAACTTTTCAAAATTGTTCACATTTGCATATACAAAACAACAACAACAACAACAACCCAACAAACAAACAAGCAAAACAATAATCTTTATATATTATATTATATATAATAATAATTATATTTTCTTGCCCAGTCTTAGCACACCGGCAAATATTGCATATACTCGGCTGGCCAGGGAATATCTCGGAATCCCCTCGGCACAGCTCGAGGAGCTGTCTGGGAAGACTGCTGATCCCGTGACTCAGCCTCAGATAAGTGGTGAAAGATGGATGGATGTAAAAATCTAAATTTTTGTTGTTGCTGTTGCCGACTTAAATTAGATAAATTTGAAATTTGCTTAAAAAATGAAATTTCCTTATGATCTTTTCTGCTGAGTCTGTATTTAAGGCATTCATAATTGAGCCATCAGGTGTTGAGTCACATCCTCCATATCTAATGTTCTCATGTCATTTCATATTTCAGCATTAAATTCCTTCTTCTTTAGGTTTTTCCAATCGAGGGCAGATCAGAAACATTTTGTGTCCTTATGCAAATACTTAGCCCTCCATAGAAAATCCTGAACATGTAAGTATTCCAATATAAGCATGCATATATAATGCTATTGTCTACTAATGCACATTATAGTGGCCATTAATGGCCTGAAATCAGCTCTTCTCTGCTCCTCCAGTCCTAAAAGTCTCTCTTCCTTTGTCGTTTTGTGCTTTTCTCTCCACCTCCCTCCCCCCACCATGTATTAATATTCATTCTTGTAGAACTAAAATATACACCCACTGGAAAAAAAGAGAAAAAGTATCAGGAATAAAAAAACAAAACAATACATGTCATATCTTATTGACACTAGATTGTTTTTTTGTATATAATTACAAATTGTAGATATTAGATCTCAACCTGCATTGTATAGATTAGTTACATTTTTCTCCAGCGTCTTGAGAATGCATTTACTCCATAGTTTAATAGTATTGATCATTGTATCATCTTTCAAAGCTACCCTTAATCCCCCCTATTCAGCATGATTGCCATATTGTGGTTGCAAAGCTAATCATTTCCTCAAAATCAGGTATTTGAAATGTGAAACTTTGAGACTATTTTGAATGCATTATGGTGCAAAATGCTTCATCTTGACTTCCCCTGTAGGCCTTTACAGAAAAGACCGAGTTGTGTCCTCACAAACACCAAACAAAATGTAACTGGAAAGAAAAACTTAGCCGAGCTGTGGAAACGCAACTTTCCAGGGACATGTGACTCACCAAACAAGCCGTTTAGCCGCAGACGTGATCTGCTCCCTTCCAATGCGGCCATCCTTTCACTCAAACCTGCACACATATATATATATATATATAAAACACACGGAACATGGGTGCAGGGTCGGTGGGAGCACATGCGAAAGACGCTTTGAAAAATAAGCCCTCATTTGCGCAGAGTGGATTCAGATGGTTTGGCTGCAGCTCAAAGGCGAGCAGCTCTCTGGGTCAGCTTATTATTTCAATGGATGCAAGGCGCTGATGCTCTCAAGTGTGGTGTACTTCAATCAAGCGACCCAGCAGCTCAGCACATGGGTCAAGGCTACTCTTCTATTGGGTCTACAGACGACTGAGGCTCGTCCTGTAGCGGTTTGGACCAGGCCTTCAGTCCTGGCTTCTGCTGTGTATGAGAAGGACTGGGCTCCAACTGAAGGGAAAAAAATAAATACATCAGTAAATTAAATTCGGCTGTAGAAAGGGAATCCCAGACCTGACCGGGGGAAGAAAGAAAAAAAAAAGAAGTAGAAAGAAAAATCACTAAAATATGCCAGATTTAGCAGAAGCCAGCAGAAGAAAAGACAGATGTTTAATATCATTCAGTGTATGAGTGGCAGGGTTGAGAGGTGTGAATGTGTGTGTGTGTGTGTGTGTGTGTGTGCGTGTGTTTACATTCTTTCAAAGTGTTTGTGCTCAAAAAATATTTTTGATTCAAATTTCTCTCAAACGGAGAGGATTTAATTAACATAACCAGACTCTCCAAACAAAAACAAACAAACTCATGAGTCACAAAAAGTAAGGGAGTACTCTTCATAGTTTCATCCTTATCTTACTTTGAGAGCGTCTCAAGTGAGTCCTCGTTATGCATTTACTTGTACAAACATACTGGCGTTTGTTCGGCCGGGGATTATTACCATGAAGGATTGCTTTCCTGCTTTTAACGCCTGCGGTCGATGCTTTCATAAAGGCCGGCCGTAATTAAATCCCATCAATTGACCACAAAGAACAAGTGCATTTTCTGCCGCACACACAATATCAGTGCTGGATAAACAGCAGCAAACACCTCAAACTAATAAACACTTAACACACCAGAGTGAAACACAATCACGGCGGAATGAGAGCCATCGCGTGCGCTTGACCGAGCCTCTGCCTTTCTGACTGGTCAAAGGCAGCCTTGCGAGAAGGTTAACTGGACTATATTTGTTGTTATTCCACTATGGGCATCTGTTCCATTGCTTACATTAGCAGTTATCTACTGCGCCAATATTAGTCATGGCCCCGATGTTGTGTAATTCCGACTTACCAAAGCGTACCATCCACCACTATGGTCTGTTTCCCCCTCTAGCCGTGCCCTGATAGGGTAATGTGGGGTGTAATGACGGCCAATTAGAGGGGATCACAAAGCAGGACATGCAAACAGAACCCAACAGACCAGACCTGGTGGAGCTGTGGCTGCCGGCGAGTTCGCCTTTCCTGGTGCTGATCTCTTATCTGTATCACTTTTCCGACTGCAGATTGAACATGGGTTTCGTTCTGGGCGTGCTGATCTAAAATCAGCATCCTTAGACATTGCTGTACTTACATGGCAGCCTGCGCTGGGCAGTGTCAGATAGTGGGACCACCCAGCTTCCAGCTGCACTGTGAGGCCATTGTGCAGCCACGCAGGCAGCGCCCTGCTTCATAACAGAGCTGATGCTCTCTGTCTGAGTGAGCGCGGCGCTGGCTGAGTGGAGATAACCTCCAGCATTTTGTATCAGTAATTGGGCCTGATGATTTGAACAGCCTCAGAGAGTTACGTGGTGCAAATTGAATAAGGGCTTTTTTCCTGCTGTAGATGTGTTAGATACTCCACAAAGACCAGGACATGAGCATTTTAGTTGGTTGTTTCAGGGCCCTACAGAACCCACTGCATCATAACAACTAAATAAAAACATTTACAATTTATATATGTATATACACACACTGTATATCTTTTTTCTAAGCCAACTAAAACCCACAGTAAAGAGAGCTACTGGAGGGGTAACTAAAATAAAAAATAAGTTGACTTTATTACATAAATAATAACACATTTTACTCAGGCAGCATGGTGACACAGTGGGCAGAGTTGTTGCCTCACAGCAAGAAGGTACCAGGTTCGGATCCTATCTGCGCAGGGTTTGCGTGTTCTCCCCGTGTCTGTGTGGGGTTTGTCCAGTTTCCTTCCACTGCCAAAAACATGCACTTTAGGTGAATAGATTGATATATATATATCGATTAAAAAAGAAGCCCAATGAAAACGTTTCCGATTGTGGTAAATCCAGTTACGTGTGAAAGCTGCTTGGTGGAGGTTTGCACTCTCTGAGTGTTTTTCTTATTTTTCTTGAACTGACTTCAAATGGACATTTATACATTATTTTTGTAAAAATAAATAAATATATATTATCCTACATATTCTGCATTAATTTGAGTACTTGTAACTCAAACACTTTCTTAACAGCTACATCCTAAACATTATTTACACACTCAACTAGACAAAGGGGTGTTAAAAGGACTCATTTGCAGACACAATTTGATACAGGAAAAAAAAAATAGCCAAATTCACACTGAAACAATGCTTTGCAGCTGTATGGCCCAGATCATCAGGGTTTAGGGTACTTTAACCATACTCCTTTCTAATGGTCTCCTCATGACACTTTAAATCTCTGTGTGTGCAACCATGACCAAGCCTCTCCAAACTTTAAACCACACACATGAGAATAAATTTGCTATGTTTATGGCGCGAATGCTCCGCAGTGACTGGCAGAACTGTATTTGATCACTCGCAATATGATTGAAGTCTGTGTCGCGTTAACAGTTTTTCCAAACGAAACCCACAATACTAGAAAATCACCCTGAGAACTGTCTACCCAATGTCGACACTTCATCTACACAGAACATACGAGTGGCGTCCGCGAGCGCCTCTTGCCTTGTTTGCAGCCTTAACTCATTCACGAGAACAGCTTGTCCTGTGAACCCAGCACCGCCAATGAAAAACACATGCATTTTGCTTCGGGTTGGACTCTCTCTGTTAAAGTTCGACTCCCATTTATTGTAACCAAAGATGGAAGAGATACAGAAAACGCCTCAGATGTTTTACGGAGCGTTTTAGCAGCAGTAAAAATTAGCTGGCTTCACATACAGTAGCAACGTGCAGCGTCTGTCGGGTCACATGTGGTCATCTTGATACGGTATGGAAAAAATATAAAAAAACGCCACCAGACAGTATACGAGGTGCTATTCATTAAAAGATAGCATTTGGACTACATGTGTGTTCACCTCTAAGTACATGAGTCACGCCGGACAAAAGGAGTCCAGACCGCGGCGGTAAACTGAACAACATAAAGCCGAGTTTGGAAAATACATATTCAACCGAGGGTTTTATTACAGAAAGCTAATTTTTAATTACATGAGACATTCTGAGCTCCTGGTAGTATTTAGTGTAGAATGGACAGATAGCCCTGTTATTACTTATCGTGAGAATCACTTCCAGCTTTGTAAACTGAACCATATTGAATTTCTACAGGAAGAAAATACTTGTCTCTACGTGTCTCAAGCGTATTTAACATTTTTTTTTTTTGCTTTCCTTTCAAGCAGCAGCTGAAGAAGTCTGTTATTAAGCTATGATTGTTTCCCCTGGACTGACAGATTCATTCAGTAGAGGGCCTTGGCACAAATAATAAACCATTTGCTGAGGCCTGTGTTTTTTTCACAGAACCTGCTCTACATTAAAAAGGCATAAGTAAACTAGGGACAAGGTTTCTGTCCATTGGTTTCCTCCGTATTTTTTTTTTTACACGTTTTCAGATATGGGAGAAACTAAGGGATTTTGAACAGGCACCAGGTCAGTAGTGCTACAGGGTCCCACCCGAGGGCCCCTAATGTTATAAATGCAGCTAATGTAAACTGCTTAAAATGCTTACGTACGCTATGACAGAGATCAAAAAATGCATCAGCTCTGTCAGCTTTGCAAACTGGACATGTCTTATCCTACAAATACATCTGTGAGCAATTGAAGTAAAAAACAAACAAAAAGTGCCAAGGCAACAGAAAGACTGAAGAGCACTTTTGCACTAACAAGACTTTAAGACTTGAACACTCTGGCATTGATAGATAAAACAGACCAAGGTTAAGTCCATCAGAGCCTCTGCTTTCATTGCTTTTTGTTTACTCACTACATTAACACAAAGTCTCCTCCCTGAAATGATTCTTTACTTCAACAATTCATAAATAAATGCATCTATAGATGGTTTGATAGTGATTAGTTGCATCTGTATAAATGATCATATAATAATCCAGCAAACGCTCAGGACATTCCATGAAGGAATTACAGGTTACAAGTTCCATTTCCAGTACTGCATGGAGGCCGGTAGGCTCACGGAATGTTGCATTATGATATAAAGCTGGACGATAATATTTCATATTAACCTGCATGTGAGGAATTTGTGGCACAAAATAGCCCATCAGTGTAGTTGTA
>NW_027180986.1:5000-22798 GCF_040956055.1 Brachionichthys hirsutus
CCCTAACCCTAACCCTAACCCTAACCCTAACCCTAACCCTAACCCTAACCCTAACCCTAACCCTAACCCTAACCCTAACCCTAACCCTAACCCTAACCCTAACCCTAACCCTAACCCTAACCCTAACCCTAACCCTAACCCTAACCCTAACCCTAACCCTAACCCTAACCCTAACCCTAACCCTAACCCTAACCCTAACCCTAACCCTAACCCTAACCCTAACCCTAACCCTAACCCTAACCCTAACCCTAACCCTAACCCTAACCCTAACCCTAACCCTAACCCTAACCCTAACCCTAACCCTAACCCTAACCCTAACCCTAACCCTAACCCTAACCCTAACCCTAACCCTAACCCTAACCCTAACCCTAACCCTAACCCTAACCCTAACCCTAACCCTAACCCTAACCCTAACCCTAACCCTAACCCTAACCCTAACCCTAACCCTAACCCTAACCCTAACCCTAACCCTAACCCTAACCCTAACCCTAACCCTAACCCTAACCCTAACCCTAACCCTAACCCTAACCCTAACCCTAACCCTAACCCTAACCCTAACCCTAACCCTAACCCTAACCCTAACCCTAACCCTAACCCTAACCCTAACCCTAACCCTAACCCTAACCCTAACCCTAACCCTAACCCTAACCCTAACCCTAACCCTAACCCTAACCCTAACCCTAACCCTAACCCTAACCCTAACCCTAACCCTAACCCTAACCCTAACCCTAACCCTAACCCTAACCCTAACCCTAACCCTAACCCTAACCCTAACCCTAACCCTAACCCTAACCCTAACCCTAACCCTAACCCTAACCCTAACCCTAACCCTAACCCTAACCCTAACCCTAACCCTAACCCTAACCCTAACCCTAACCCTAACCCTAACCCTAACCCTAACCCTAACCCTAACCCTAACCCTAACCCTAACCCTAACCCTAACCCTAACCCTAACCCTAACCCTAACCCTAACCCTAACCCTAACCCTAACCCTAACCCTAACCCTAACCCTAACCCTAACCCTAACCCTAACCCTAACCCTAACCCTAACCCTAACCCTAACCCTAACCCTAACCCTAACCCTAACCCTAACCCTAACCCTAACCCTAACCCTAACCCTAACCCTAACCCTAACCCTAACCCTAACCCTAACCCTAACCCTAACCCTAACCCTAACCCTAACCCTAACCCTAACCCTAACCCTAACCCTAACCCTAACCCTAACCCTAACCCTAACCCTAACCCTAACCCTAACCCTAACCCTAACCCTAACCCTAACCCTAACCCTAACCCTAACCCTAACCCTAACCCTAACCCTAACCCTAACCCTAACCCTAACCCTAACCCTAACCCTAACCCTAACCCTAACCCTAACCCTAACCCTAACCCTAACCCTAACCCTAACCCTAACCCTAACCCTAACCCTAACCCTAACCCTAACCCTAACCCTAACCCTAACCCTAACCCTAACCCTAACCCTAACCCTAACCCTAACCCTAACCCTAACCCTAACCCTAACCCTAACCCTAACCCTAACCCTAACCCTAACCCTAACCCTAACCCTAACCCTAACCCTAACCCTAACCCTAACCCTAACCCTAACCCTAACCCTAACCCTAACCCTAACCCTAACCCTAACCCTAACCCTAACCCTAACCCTAACCCTAACCCTAACCCTAACCCTAACCCTAACCCTAACCCTAACCCTAACCCTAACCCTAACCCTAACCCTAACCCTAACCCTAACCCTAACCCTAACCCTAACCCTAACCCTAACCCTAACCCTAACCCTAACCCTAACCCTAACCCTAACCCTAACCCTAACCCTAACCCTAACCCTAACCCTAACCCTAACCCTAACCCTAACCCTAACCCTAACCCTAACCCTAACCCTAACCCTAACCCTAACCCTAACCCTAACCCTAACCCTAACCCTAACCCTAACCCTAACCCTAACCCTAACCCTAACCCTAACCCTAACCCTAACCCTAACCCTAACCCTAACCCTAACCCTAACCCTAACCCTAACCCTAACCCTAACCCTAACCCTAACCCTAACCCTAACCCTAACCCTAACCCTAACCCTAACCCTAACCCTAACCCTAACCCTAACCCTAACCCTAACCCTAACCCTAACCCTAACCCTAACCCTAACCCTAACCCTAACCCTAACCCTAACCCTAACCCTAACCCTAACCCTAACCCTAACCCTAACCCTAACCCTAACCCTAACCCTAACCCTAACCCTAACCCTAACCCTAACCCTAACCCTAACCCTAACCCTAACCCTAACCCTAACCCTAACCCTAACCCTAACCCTAACCCTAACCCTAACCCTAACCCTAACCCTAACCCTAACCCTAACCCTAACCCTAACCCTAACCCTAACCCTAACCCTAACCCTAACCCTAACCCTAACCCTAACCCTAACCCTAACCCTAACCCTAACCCTAACCCTAACCCTAACCCTAACCCTAACCCTAACCCTAACCCTAACCCTAACCCTAACCCTAACCCTAACCCTAACCCTAACCCTAACCCTAACCCTAACCCTAACCCTAACCCTAACCCTAACCCTAACCCTAACCCTAACCCTAACCCTAACCCTAACCCTAACCCTAACCCTAACCCTAACCCTAACCCTAACCCTAACCCTAACCCTAACCCTAACCCTAACCCTAACCCTAACCCTAACCCTAACCCTAACCCTAACCCTAACCCTAACCCTAACCCTAACCCTAACCCTAACCCTAACCCTAACCCTAACCCTAACCCTAACCCTAACCCTAACCCTAACCCTAACCCTAACCCTAACCCTAACCCTAACCCTAACCCTAACCCTAACCCTAACCCTAACCCTAACCCTAACCCTAACCCTAACCCTAACCCTAACCCTAACCCTAACCCTAACCCTAACCCTAACCCTAACCCTAACCCTAACCCTAACCCTAACCCTAACCCTAACCCTAACCCTAACCCTAACCCTAACCCTAACCCTAACCCTAACCCTAACCCTAACCCTAACCCTAACCCTAACCCTAACCCTAACCCTAACCCTAACCCTAACCCTAACCCTAACCCTAACCCTAACCCTAACCCTAACCCTAACCCTAACCCTAACCCTAACCCTAACCCTAACCCTAACCCTAACCCTAACCCTAACCCTAACCCTAACCCTAACCCTAACCCTAACCCTAACCCTAACCCTAACCCTAACCCTAACCCTAACCCTAACCCTAACCCTAACCCTAACCCTCTGTGAAAAAAACTAATAGTCAATTACTTCAGGATGGATTTTGGAACTGTGCGCATCCAAGATCTTCACTGCCCGAAGACCTCATCAGCGCACGCGTGCGGTTTTGAGGAAATGTTGTGAAGGCACTTCACTTACCATTGCTGAGACATGGTGACATCATTCTCTCCTTCCCCTTCATCCGCAGACACATAAGGCGTGGCTCCACAAGTTGTTTTGCCCAGCTGTTTGAAGGAAAAGACATTTTACAGTTCCACTCATTAAGCGCTGACGCCTTCCAGCATCTTTAAATTCCGGCAGTATCACACCTGTCTTTCCAGGGCAGGAATGACAGTCTTTAATCTTTTTGGCCCCCTGAGTCTCCCAGTCTGACCCTCATCAGAGCTATCAGAGTCATCCCAGCCACCAGTGTCATCGCAGCCATCAGTGTCATCACAGCCATCAGCGTCATCACGGCCATCAGTCACATCACGGCCATGAGTGTCATCACAGCCATCAGTGTCATCACAACCATCAGCGTCATCACAGCCATCAGCGTCAGACGCTGTCCGCCACTAATTTTAGGTAAGGTAAGATTTAGTTTACTGATTTCGAATGTAAAGCTTCCTCGCTCACCGTCTGTTTTAAGGGGCAATCAAGTAAGTGTATCAAGCTCCTTTTAGGGTCACATAATAAAGTCTTTGCTCTTAGCACTGCAGCCGCTCATGTCTCACCTGCTTGTCTGACAGCAGCGTCTTGCTGCCAGACTGCTCCTCCGGCCCTTGACCCTCCGGTGTTGCCAGCTGAGGCGCTGCCTTCGCATCAGGTGATGCTGCGAGGGGAGCCTCCGCCTCCGCTGCCGGCTGTGGCGCGGCCTCCGCCGGTCCTGCGTTCTGAGGCCCGGACACAATAAATTTATAAGAATTTATAAGAATAATCCAAAGCTTCAAAAAAAGAGCAGAGCTTTATGAGATTTTTAATATTTGCGGCAAATGTGCTGTTTTTTTTTTTTTTTACTTTATTAACATAAAGCACTGAAACATTTACATACGGCCCATTGCTGATATGAACTTTATATTGCCTCGTGGGCAAAATATAATTACACGGCACGCCAGATTAGCCCACGGCCCAGACAAACACTTAATATTTTCTGAATGCTATTTTAGTACAGTTAATTAAACTACAAGTTCTCTTTCATGGCGCACCATAAAACGCGTCTAGCCTACACATGGGCCGCCATTAGCTGCGTAAAAACGCACGTGTCTTTCTTCTTGAGTTGCAGAAATCGGTCTCAGAATAGTAGAATGTTAATTAACGGTCCTTACCGGAAGACGACCGTTTACTTTCTTCATGCTTCACTTCAACGGAGATTCTGCCGATTGCTGATGCTGATGCTGATGCTGATCCGTCGTCTGCTCCTTCCGCTCTTCCCTCCACGACTGGACTGAGCGGAAATCCCCACCCACCTTTAAAACAGATAATCACCGGGCTGATTGGCTGAAAAGTATGACGCAGTTACGCTACCCAGCATGCCACGGGGGCATGCTGAATAGATAAAGTGTCTTGAATCTCGAACCCGGGAACAGGTGAGGCGGTGGCGCAGTGGTAATTGCCGGTGCCCCGAGCGGCGGACGTCTCGTGTTCGAATCCGACTTGTGGCGCCAGTCTCTTATTTTAAAAAATCAGAACGTTCTTGCAATTGACACACTCAAGAATCATACTTTAATAATATGAAGTGTAAATACTGTTTATTGTTATTATTACTATTTTTTGTCCCCACATCACCGCCTTCTCTCTTGACGTCTCCCCCTCGGATCGTCCCTGCCGACGTCCTCCCGGGTCATCATGGAACTCCGGCAGGATTTCGGTGCGTCTTCGGTGGAAGCCCTGTTCCCTGGCAGTTCCATCGTCAGCATCCTCCTACCTACGCGGCACCCGAGCTATCCTCTGCACATGTCCAAACCATCAAAGTCTTTTCCCTCTGACCTAGTCTGCAAAACGTTTAACCATCACTGTCCCTCTTTTTGCCCGCAGTTAAACATTTCAATGTAAAGATCATAGACAAATGCAGTACTAGTATTTGCAAGAACAAGTTTTATTAAGAACACACACACACACACACAACAGCACACTAACACACACTAATCCTCATTGCTGGAGGAGATGTCCCAATTGGGTCTTCTCTCCAAACGTTTCCGTTTCTTGGCGGAGCCAGGGTAAGTACACAGCGACTTTGCCTGTTATTTTAAAAATATGAATTAGAGCCACATGAAAAGACACCTGTGAATTTTAAACCAACTTTTCAGGTTTTCTTTTGACGATGTACAGAAACGTTTAGCTTTTTTTCAATGCAATTCTCGACTCATTGATGTCGCAACTTCACTCACCTTATGCCGAGACATGGCGCCCTCAGTCTCATCCTCCGATGATAGGGCTTTCTTCAGGTCAATGCCGCACTCCTCCCCTTCTTCCAGTTCCTCGTCCGTCTCGGAACACGTCGGCCTCCACATTGATTTGCTTATCTGAATCAAGGTGAAGACATTTGACAGTTTGAATCATTAAGCTCTGATGGTTTTCAGCATCTTTAAACTTAGGCCGGATCATACCAGTCTTTTCAGTCCAGGACGGGAAAAGGACCTTTTTCTTTTCAGCGTTTCCACTTTAACCATGACGCCGTCCTCCCCATCCTGGTCTTGAACGGTGAACCATTCTTCCGCCGAACCATCATCAGACGACGTCAGACTCTATTTTGAGGTAAGGTAAGTTTTAGTTTAGTGATTTTGAATTTAAAGTTTGAATAATGTGTGTAAGCACCGAATAGAATTATTTCTCTCACCATCAGGAAAGAATCAAGATCCGGAAGAGTCACATCCTGTTTGTAAAACATGTCAAAGGAATGTTTACAGCTCGGTCATATGCGGAAGCGTTAAAAATAGTCAAAACTCACCGTTGGTTGGCCCGAAGGTTCCTGTCGTGGCCGAAGCTGGTAGGTCCTTGCTGGCCTGACGGGCTCTTCTTCATCATCCACCTCCTCCTCCTCCTCGCTCACAATCTGTTTTAGGAAGCAATCAAGTGTATCAAGCTCCTTTTAGGGTCACATAATTGAGTTTGTGTCCTTAGCACTGCCGCTACTCATGTCTCACCTGCTGCTCTATCATCTTGCTGCCAGACTGCCTGTCCAGCTCCTCCTGGCCCGATGCCGAGTCCTCCTCCTCCTCAGGTACTAGAGCCTCAGAACGCCTTAAAGCCCTATTCCTTTTTCTGGTCCCCGCATAAGCGCTTATAGCGAACATGGCTAACTTTCGGCATTTGAAAGCCTCCTCCGCCGGGTCCTCCGCTGTGAAATGAAATGGGTAAAACAAATAAATACACACGAGTTGCAAGAGACCACAAGATTTACAGGTTCGGCATCGATTGAGCTTGCTTCAGGACCTTGATAAAAGCGTTTCGCCGTGTGCTCATCGTGGCACATGAAAGTGGCGACTTTTTTGTAGGTCTTGCCACCGAGCTGGCGCTTGGCCTGCAGGAATAAGAGTGACATAGAAACACGCACGTCATCAACTCTTCACCGCACCGTGTTGCTTTCCAAAAACCCATCTCGTAGGTACAAGTACGAGACACAACAGAACATGAAACGTTGTCTCACATAGGTCGCCATCGAGGACCGAAGCATATTGAACGTCGGGGCAGTCCCCAGACCCATGCCCTCCCAGGCGGCCTGGAAATATTCGGCAATCTTGTAGAGTGCCCCGCCGGTGGTGTTGTGGAAAAAGTTTTCCGACGCAGCTCCTCCCGCCACCGTTTCTCTCACTATTTGGTAGCGGCGGAACCAGGTGTATTCCGCCTGGTCGAGCGGTATGGCCGCCTCCCCGAAATAGCGCTGGGTCTTGTGCTGTCGGATCTAATAATTCGGGAGAGACGACGTCACACTCTGAGCGAGTCATCGAACAATCATGAACGCCGCTTTCATGACTTATTCTTTTTATTAAACAATATGTTTGCACAGAGGACAAAGCACTCGCTCATTGTGCTTTGTCCTCTGCGCTTCGCTGACCTCCTTCTTGGTCATGTTAATCATGACCCCCTTTCTGTGGCCGGTCGTGGCGACTAAATAGCCCCCCAGCAGTCCAAAAAAAGTTTTCAATACCACCCTGCCGTGCGGATTTTTCTCCAGGTCAGCTGCACAAACAGAGCGAGAAAGAACACTTTGTAGGTGCATGCGCCTATCAAATAAGGACTTGGCCCTACAATGCAAGGACCTGCGGAACGGGATCTTAACCTACAGTTTGAGCTTGTAAACATGGAACAAACGTCCTTTTTTTAAAATAGGATCAATATTCTCAGTAGTGATCATACCCAGTGTGGCACTGATGAGCTTTGGCGCCTTGTCGATGAACGCTGCGTGCTTCCTGACGCTGACCAGATTATCTGAAATATCAAATCGCATTTACTACATGGATCTTTCCTGCATTTAACCATGTGACGTTCATGTTTGTATGTCGGGTGTCGCACGTTAAACCTACCAGATTTAGCTCGCCTCACGCTTTGCTGGTGGCCGACCACATCGCGGTTGATGTCCCGAACACGCGCTTTCATTTCGACCAGCAGGGCGTTCAATGCTTTGGCGCCCAAGCGCACGCACGACGGCGACATGTCTTTGATGTACTTAATGAATGCAATCACATCCATTAAGTACATCCTCTGGGTTGTGGGCTTAAATTGCCTTTTCTGGAGATCTGCAATAAAGCTTGAAAGAGAACAGAAAGAAATAGTCATGCCGTCTACCCGACCGTAACATTGACGCTTCTCTTACAGTGCGACACTTACTGACGGACTCTGGAGTGGTCGGCCAGGAACAGCAGATTGATGTTTGGTGTCATCGTGTCCCCCATGAAAATCAGAAAAGCAATCACGTGATTTGCCCTCTGTCTTGCATTTTCGGCACCTTTCTTGGAGGGATTCACGCCTGCTGTGTGCTCCCGGAATTCCTCCACTAAAGTCACTGAAGAGGAAAGAATGTTTAGCACAGTCTTCATTCCTAAACGTTTGACATTGCACCACCGATTAATAACACATGTCTATCCTTCAAGTTCAATTCTAATACTGCGATTATAACATGAGGGTTTTGTCACCGTAGCCAGAAGCTTTGCTGGGGGAGACAGCCCGTCGTCTGCGCTGGTATTTCTTTATCTGGGGGAGGAAATAACCCAAAAATGCATATATAAAACTGACAACATTTAAGATGTACACCAGAGCAAGAACGCAATACTCACAGATGTTTGAATTTTGGTTGAGTGGAATTGCTCCTCATTCCGACTCCTCTCCTGCTCCAGGAGGGACTTTGTAACTTTCAGCTCGGCGGCCAGTAAGGCACACTTTTCGCACCCAGGTGCAGACGTCCTGTCTAAGGACCGCCTTGTCCCTTGCCCAGCCTGTGGGCGACCTCTGCGTGGGCCACAGGGAGCCCGGCTGGTCGAGGGCGTTTCGGCCCGGTCCGCTGACCATTCCGTCTGCAAGCGAGCCCGGCTGGTCGAGGGCGTTTCGGCCCGGTCCGCTGACCTTTCCCTCTCCAAGTGTGCCCGGCTGGTCGAGGGCGTTTCGGCCCGGTCCGCTGACCTTTCCTTCTCCAAGTGTGCCCGGCTGGTCGAGGGCGTTTCGGCCCGGTCCGCTGACCATTCCCTCTCCAAGTGTGCCCGGCTGGTCGAGGGCGTTTCGGCCCGGTCCGCTGTCCTTTTCCTCAGCAAGCGAGCCCGGCTGGTCGAGGGCGTTTCGGCCCGGTCCGCTGACCTTTCCCTCTCCAAGTGTGCCCGGCTGGTCGAGGGCGTTTCGGCCCGGTCCGCTGTCCTTTTCCTCAGCAAGCGAGCCCGGCTGGTCGAGGGCGTTTCGGCCCGGTCCGCTGACCTTTCCCTCTGCAAGCGAGCCCGGCTGGTCGAGGGCGTTTCGGCCTGGTCCGCTGTCCTTTTCCTCAGCAAGCGAGCCCGGCTGGTCGAGGGCGTTTCGGCCCGGTCCGCTGTCCTTTTCCTCAGCAAGCGAGCCCGGCTGGTCGAGGGAGGGCTTCGCGCGTCTGGTGTGCCCTCCATCAACTTCCTCACACCTTGATGAATTGTGCCTTCATCCACCCGGTCAATGTCAATGTCAGACACCATCGGTGGATTTGGCTTAGACGCACGTAGGAGGGCCAGCTCCCGAGTCGTAACCGCGTCCTTTGCAGATTTCAGGCGGCACGCAATTTCAGACTTCTGCAAAAGTGAAAGATCGCTCATTGATTTAGTCATTTCATTCTGCCTGACAAACTTTGAAATCGTGCACCCCATTTGGCATCGTGCTCGAATGTCTAGACACGACTCAACACAGAGAGACCAAGTTCTAATCCTTACCTCCATGTTGTGGACCCGTTTCAAGTGGTTGTCCAGCCTTTTTATTCTTTTGGCGCCACAATCCTTTTCGGGACAGTCCAGGCTTGCTTTGAAACTGTAAATTTAGAAGTACTTTATTCAGTGGAAGGAAATGCATGCAAGAATTGTGTAAATGCAATAAAACACATTTGTAAAAATCGATTATACATCACAGGGTAACACTTACTGACGATGGGCAAGCTGGCTCAAAAGAAGCAGCTCGATGTCATTTCTGACTCTCTCCGTTCCTCTCAGGTGCTGCATAATATCGGCATAAGATATGTGACAAATGGGACACTCATGTTCCCCCTTCACATATCTCTGTGGGAGAGTATTTACAGCGGAGCCCTTCTTCCCCGCTTTTTTCAGCGCCGACTCCACCTCCACCTCCTCGACCGAGTCGGAGCTCTCCTGCCCCGCCTCGCCCCAGTCCGATCCCTCTTCCTCCGCCTCTTCCACGTCGGAGCGCTCCGGCTCCACCTCCTGCTCCACCTCCTCGCCCGAGTCAGAGTCCTTCTGCCCCGCCTCTTCCACGTCGGAGCGCGCCTGCTCCACCTCCCGCTCCAGCTCCTCGTCCGAGTCGGAGCTCTCCTGCCCCGCCTCGTCCCAGTCCGATCCCTCTTCCTCCGCCTCTTCCACGTCGGAGCGCTCCGGCTCCACCTCCTGCTCCACCTCCTCGTCCGAGTCAGAGTCCTTCTGCCCCGCCTCTTCCACGTCGGAGCGCGCCCGCTCCACCTCCTGCTCCACCTCCTCGTCCGAGTCAGAGTCCTTCTGCCCCGCCTCTTCCACGTCGGAGCGCGCCTGCTCCACCTCCTGCTCCACCTCCTCGTCCGAGTCAGAGTCCTTCTGCCCCGCCTCTTCCACGTCGGAGCGCGCCTGCTCCACCTCCTGCTCCACCTCCTCGTCCGAGTCGGAGCTCTCCTGCCCCGCCTCGTCCCAGTCCGATCCCTCTTCCTCCGCCTCTTCCACGTCGGAGCGCTCCGGCTCCACCTCCTGCTCCACCTCCTCGTCCGAGTCAGAGTCCTTCTGCCCCGCCTCTTCCACGTCGGAGCGCGCCTGCTCCACCTCCTGCTCCACCCCCGAGTCAGAGTCCGGCTGCCCCGCCTCTTCCACGTCGGAGCGCGCCTGCTCCACCTCCTGCTCCACCTCCTCGTCCGAGTCCTGCTGCTCCGCCTCTGACTCTGAGTCAGAGCCCTCCTCCTCCTCCTCCTCGTCGGAGCCCTTCAGCTCCACCTCCACCTCAGCCTGATGTAGTTGTACACGGACCAAATAAATTAATGCTCTCCCAAGTCCAGTAGTAGATAATTGTAAAACAGTAGCGTGCATTACAGTACAAGTACAGTCACACAGTAGCGTGTATTACTAATACTTTCTAATACTTTATTAATCTGTCCCCTGGAGGGCAATTTGGCTTACAGCAGTTTGAGCTGCTGCTGGACGCGCCCGGGCAATGTGGGTGAAGTGCCTTGCCTAAGGACACAACGACAGTGTAAACATGCGCCTGAGCTGGGGATCGAAGCGCCAACCTCTCGATCATAGGACGACCCTCTCAACCACTGCGCCACCATCGCCCCTTTTTTTTTTTTTTTCTGTACAAGTGCAGTCAAACAGTAGCATGTATCACAGTGCAAGTACAGTCACACAGTAGCATGTATTACAGTACTAGTACAGTCAAACAGCAGCATGTATTGCAGTACAAGTGCAGTCAAACAGTAGCGTGTATTACAGTACTAGTACAGTCTAACAGTAGCATGTATTACAGTACTAGTACAGTCAAACAGCAGCATGTATTACAGTACTAGTACAGTCTAACAGTAGCATGTATTACAGTACAAGTGCAGTCAAACAGTAGCGTGTATTACAGTACTAGTACAGTCTAACAGTAGCGTGTATTACAGTCTAACAGTAGCATGTATTACAGTACAAGTGCAGTCAAACAGTAGCATGTATTACAGTACAAGTACAGTCTAACAGTAGCGCGTGTTACTTTTTTTCTTAAAGTGCAGTTTAGTAACGCTGACGTCATAAAACAGTAATTAACAGTAATGAACTTACCTGAAGCAAATTGTGTTCTTGAGTCTCTTCCATCTTTGAAGACATTATGCAAAAATATCGTGAGATATAAAGATTTGACTTTATTCGTCGCCGTGCGCTCCTCTCCAATCCAACACTCCGTCGTCGACACTCCTCTCCTCAAAATGGAATCCTGTGGCTTAATTAGCAAGGTGAAGTTGAGGGCTGCTCTGATTGGTTGAAGAATTGCGCGCATCCCCCTGATAGGAGGGATGCGTGTCAGGGGGATGCTTAGTCACGTGTTTATCTTATTACTTATGGGCTTAATTAGGCGCCAATATATCGCGCGTAATAGTCGTGTCCTGCGCTATAGCTGGCCGAGTCAGCGTTCAACTTGGACGTCGAAAAAGGTAAGTTTCACTTGCAGGGCATTGCCCATTCTCTCTGTCTTAAGACACACTGTATTAGGCTTTGTCGGAGTTCGTTTTTCGGGGCTTAATTATGCGCCACTACACCTATAACGCGAGTAATGACCGCTTAGGTGTGGCGTTAGGTTTCTATTTCAAGGTAAGGCAAAAGGTAAGTTTCACATTTCTTTTTTTTGTTATTATAAACTTTATTAAGAAAACTCACCAGTACAAACTCACTGAAAAGATACGAAACAATAGATTTCCTTCTATCTTGACCTCGGAAAATGATAACAGTGAGACATCGCCAATATGTTCCAAAAGGAAGGAAAGAAATTAGCAGGAAAATAAATAAACACAAAAATAAACACAAGAAGCAAAATAAAAAAATATATACATGAAAATACAACATAAAATTACAAGCAAGGGATATGGGAAAGGTTAAATTCTGATATAAATGTTTTCTTTTTTTTTGCCTGGGGATTATTTATTTGTTTTAGTATCTTCTGTAACAGGGAGAGCTCATTCTTTAGAGCAGGCCACGATGGGGGACACACATTGTATTAGGCTGTGTGTTCCACTCACACACACACACGTCTTTAACTTATTTTACTTACCTTTTGTGCACGATATACCGATCTCAAAGTTAAATAGTTTGACCTGTCCTGTATCTTTGTTTACGATGCCCATTCACACTTTGCCTTTTTCCTTCCCTCAGAGACAATGTTCGCTCCATGTCCAATTTGCCAAGCGCAAATATGTTTGATGAATCAGCATCTGAGGGTGATGCATCAAATCTTGAATCGCCAGGAGCGAAGTCACCTGGTACGGCCCGCCAGTTTGTCAGTGAACGTGCGGAAGGAGCCGTGCCCCATACAAGGTTGTCTCCGGGTGACTGCACGCCTTGACATCCACCTGACGAGGCACAGAGAGCTCCATGTGCATGAACAGCTGGAGCTTTTGGATGCTGTGAAGAGGAAGGTGGTCCTGAGAAGACTGGCCAATCTCCGAGCATCCCACCCGGCTATCCCCATGGTGACGTCTTTTGACGTCGAGGAAGACACAGGTAGAGTTGAAACTGTCAGAACAAGTGAGTGTGATTGAACACGCACACAGACACGGCACAGCGTCACAAACAGGCAGCACATAGTCACTATTAATAACTACTTTGTATCTACTACGTAGATACATTAGTTCATTGATGTTATATTTTATTGTTTTAGATTTACTAATGTTGTTGTTTCTGATCTCACCAGCACAGTCTGCAGTTTCCTTCGTATATGAGTCTGCAGTTTCCTTCGTATATGTCTGACTGTTTGATTTGTTGTGTGCGCAAATGCATATTAAATAGATACGACTCACTTTGCAGCTCGTCAAGCCGAAACGCCCTCGACCAGCCGGGCTCGCTTGGAGAGGAAAAGGTCAGCGGACCAGGCCGAAACGCCCTCGACCAGCCGGGCTCGCTTGGAGAGGAAAAGGTCAGCGGACCAGGCCGAAACGCCCTCGACCAGCCGGGCTCCTTGTGGCCCACGCAGAGGCCTCCCACAGGCTGGGCAAGGGACAAGGCGGTCCTTAGAAAGGACGTCTGCACCTGGGTGCGACAAGTGTGCCTTACTGGCTGCCGAGCTGCAGGTAACAAAGTCCCTCCTGGAGCAGGAGAGGAGTAGGAATGAGGAGCAATTCCACTCAACCAAAATTCAAACATCTGTGAGTATTGCGTTCTTGCTCTGGTGTACATCTTAAATGTTGTCAGTTTTATATATGCATTTTTGGGTTATTTCCTCCCCCAGATAAAGAAATACCAGCGCAGACGACGGGCTGTCTCCCCCAGCAAAGCTTCTGGCTACGGTGACAAAACCCTCATGTTGTAATCGCAGTATTAGAATTGAACTTGAAGGATAGACATGTGTTATTAATTGGTGGTCCAATGTCAAACGTTTAGGAATGAAGACTGTGCTAAACATTCTTTCCTCTTCAGTGACTTTGGTGGAGGAATTCAGAGAGCACACAGCGGGCGTGAATCCTTCCAAGAAAGGTGCAGAAAATGCAAGACAGACGGCAAATCACGTGATTGCTTTTCTGATTTTCATGGGGGACACTATAACACCCAACATCAATCTGCTGTTCCTGGCCGACCACTCCAGAGTCCGTCAGTAAGTGTCGCACTGTAAGAGAAGCGTCAATGTTAAGGTCGGGTAGACGGCATGACTATTTGTTTCTGTTCTCTTTCAAGCTTTATTCTAGATCTCCAGAAAAGGCAAATTAAGCCCACAACACAGAGGATGTACTTAATGGATGTGATTGCATTCATTAAATACATCAAAGACATGTCGCCGTCGTGCGTGCGCTTGGGCGCCAAAGCACTGAACGCCCTGCTGGTCGAAATCAAAACGCGTTTTTACGCAGAGGGTCGTGTCGAGGAAAGGCCGCGCTTATGATACGGCCTGAAAAGACAACTTATAGTTTGATGAACTGTATACTGTATTAAAATAGCATCCATAAATTAATACGTGTTTGGGCCAGCCGATGCCTTTAATGCAGGGGTGTCCAAATCTGGGCCGAGGCGTGGCGTCAGGTGTGCCATGTAATTATATATAGCCCGCGAGGCAATATAAAATTCACATCAGCGTTGTGGGGTAATAAATGTTAATGTTTTGGTGAGTTTTGTTAATAAAGTAATAAAAAATTATAGTAGAATACAACATTCACCGCTAATACTGAAATTCCCATAATGATCTGCTCTTATGTTAAAACTTTATGTTATTATTCTAAATTATTATTCTTTTATTTGATCCCTGTATAGCGAATTGCAGAGCCAGAAACCTCAACGGCTCAGGAGCGAGAGGACGCGGACGGCGAAGAGCAAGCTGCTACGGACGGCTCTGCGGAAGCGGTACCTAACCCTGTAGTTGAGCTTCCTCCAGTCCTGCAAAGACAGGTGTGACACTGCCTTAAAGAAAAAATGCAAGGAAGAAGCCATCAGCACTTAATGAAAAAAACTAAAATGTCTTCTACTTCTGGGCAAGAAGAGGATGATTCTGTAGAATGTATTGAGCTGCACATCACTCGGGGTTGGTAAGTGAAGTAAATAATGTCATAGGAAACATCGTTACCTCAAAGCTGCACGCTGCGCACAAAAAAAAAAAATCCAGCCTGAAGTAAATTATCATTCCTTTTTACACTGAACGGCAACGTGGAAGAAAATGTGCTTATTATTTTTTTTAGAATTGTTATTGTTATTGCTTTGCATTTATTAATAAAAGTTGCACAGACGTGATGTGGAGACAAAAATAATGATTTATAAACATGAGTTACACTTCATATTATTAAAGTATTCTGATTCTGATATTGTGTCAATCGCAAGAATGCTTTGGTTTTTTTTAATAAAAAAAAAGCCACAAGACGGATTCAAACCCTAACCTCCGCGATGAGGCGCATGACAGGGGGAGGCACCTGCGTCACCTCTTACAGGTCAACTTTTCAGCCAATCACAGCAGCCCACGGTTAAGCTATATAACGGCGGGGGGGAAGAGCTGTGTTACGGCGAAAAGAAATTCAACTATAGTTCAGGTAAGGTCCATTAGTTACCGTGTAACGTAAGATAACTGTCAATGACTATTTAAAGAACAAACTTTGCGCGCCTGCTAGGTTAACTAGGTACGTGCGTTTTTACGCACCGCCACGTAGCTTTCTCCTAGCTTCCACGCCTCGCGGGCACGCCTCGTCTAATCTAGGCGATATTTATATTTCTCTTTTCTTTTAAGCTTGTCTTGCCTCGAAGCGGGGCGTAGTTTTCTCGTAGCTACCACGCCGCAAGGCTAAAACACCTGCGTAGCACAGGTGTCATGATTATGATGAATATATTTATTCGATAGAATGTTAGAGTACAAGGACAGTAGCATGTATTACAGTACAAATACAGTCAAACATCCTGTCTAAGAGGAGCATTTCAAAAAAGCCCTTGCGGTCTTGTTTCCGTTGAAAGTCCTTAGTACATAGATCATGCGAAGTAATTATATATAGCCCGCCAGGCGCGCGCCCGCGGGCAATATAATGTGTGCGACGCAGGTGTTTTAGCTGGTCTATGATCAAGAGGTTGGCGGTTTGATTCACACGCTATAATCCAAAAACAGCACGTTGGCCGCTAATATTTCAAATCCCATAATGCTCTGCTCTTGTTTTGAATGTCTAAATTATTTTTCTTAATTATTATTCTTTTATTTGGTCGCTGTATAGAAAATTGAAGACATAAAAATGTTTTTTTTTTAAAAATGTTCAAGCTGAGGCGGTGGAGGAAAAGGTTCCTGCCCTTGACAGACAGGTGTGATGCTGCCTATATTTTCAGATGATGTAAGCCATCAGCACTTAATGAGTAAAACTGTAATATGTCTTCACATTTAAACAGATAAGCAGAACACACAACGACCTGACGCTTTTGGTTGCGGCTGCCCAACAAATGTCACCGGCCATTTTTGGGCCTCAAAATCTTGGGCCAACCCTGCTAAGAGAGGTGTGATGCTGATTAAATTTCAATATTCTGTAAGCCATCAGTGCTTGATGAGTAAAACTAATATGTCTTCAACTTGAAACAGGATGTCATTGAGGAAGAGGACCACACCGTGGAGATAGACCTCATTGAGGTTCACATGTCTCAGCATTGGTAAGTGAAGGTGCTTCATCAATGATTAAGGAATGTCATTACAAATGCACTGATGCGGTCTTCGGTCAGTGAAAATCTCTGGTGCGCACAAAAACAAAATCCAACCTGAAGCAACTAATCTTTACTTTTTTCACAGAACAGTTCCGTGGAAGAAAATGTGATCATTATTATTTTTGAATTGTTATTGCTTCGCATTTATTAATAAAAGTGCAAATTGAAAATCCATTGACTTTTGTCTGATTTATACATTGCAATGTTTAACTGGGGGCAAAAGGAGAGATAGTTTGGACATGTCCAGAGGAGACCGGTCGGAGGGTGCTGAGGACGGAAAAGCCAGTGAACTGGGCTTGCACAGACGTGACACGGAGACAAAAAGACTAATAATATGAAGTGTAAATAATGTTTATGAATCAAAGTATTCTGATTCTGAGATTGTGTCAATAGCAAGAATGTTAAGATTTTTTGAAATAAAAAAGGGAGGCCTCAAGTCGGATTCTAACACATGACCTCCGTGCTGCGGGGCAGACACTATGACCACTGTGCCGCCTGGTGTCAAGGGATACCAGAAAAGTACACACAGTAGCGTGTATTAGAGTACAAGTACAGTATAAGTACACAAAATAGAATGTATTACAGTACAAGTACACACCGTGGGGTCACTTTCGGGGCACGCAGAAGGTCGTGCCCGGTGTCAACGGATAGCTGACAGTACACACAATCACTCCCAGCACACGTGTCATGCGTTTCATGTGAACTTTGAGCAGGCCGGGTCAAAACGACACTTCCGGGCGGTCTGAGGTCAGCGGTGACCCGGAGGCCGGTTGGCACAGGGAGGCCCACTGCCTCATCTCGGTTTCCTCTGGAGCGATTGGGCTGAAATTTTAGTATGTTATTGTGCTCCTGAGGAAGACTAGGTCTGAGGTGGTTTGACCCCTCTCGGCCTTTTCGTATGCCCGTGGCGGGGCTTTGCTCTTTCAACTTTTTCATCCCACAGGACCCGCTAAACTCGACCTACGTAGATCCGACCGGGTTCAAACTTAATGCCCCGCCTAATGCCCCTGAACCAGATTCCAGAGTTTGGTGGAGCTGGC
>NW_027180987.1:0-22648 GCF_040956055.1 Brachionichthys hirsutus
CTGGAAGGCTTTCTTAAACTCCTGGTTGGAGCAGGGGTAGATGATGGGGTTGATGCAGCTGTTGAAGTAGCCCAGCCAGAAGGTGATCTTGAAGACGGTGTCTGAAGGTCTGTAGGCAGGGAAGATGGATCCTGTGGGGGGAGAGATTTGAGTTTAATATTCCAGAAAACGAGTCTAAAGCGCAGCTGACGAGACGGAACCGAAAACCAACACAATCCCGATCCGCTTTGAAGCGGAGCGGAGCGTGCGTGGGAGCAGGAACACGCGCCACGACGTTCCCGAAAGGGCGGCATCTGGGTCGCACGATGAGGGTCAGACCCTGACCTCCTGATTCCAGCCCCCCCCCCCCCCTCTGGTGGTCATGTGACCTGGGGACATGTCAGGTTTAAAGGTCTTGACCCTGAAACGTGACACCTTTAAAAATAAAACCAAACCTAAATGGACACAACATGAATAAATGGGCTCAAAATCTCCACTGTTTATTTCTACCAAAAGAATCAGGGAAGCATCTGCGAGCCCAACCGGAACCGGAACCCCCCCCCCCCCACTAATACAGTATGGAATGAATGAAAACCCAGAGGGATGTGCGCGCCAGATTTCCTTCTCACGTTCCGTCCACCCGGAGCGCGCGGCGCGCCGCCGTTCTCCCGTTCTCAGAGGGAAGCTCGTATAAGATTTGACCCTTCCGTGATGAGTTAATCCGTCATTCCACGGCTGGGTTTGCGTTGACGCGTCACAGCGCGCACGGAGGACCGGGGCGAGCGCGACGCGCCGGCCCGTGACGCAGCGCTTTTGTTTACGGCCTGGAGGCTGTCAGACACCTGAAAGATTGATAGCGGCTATTTATAGCGAGGCTACCTGGAGTCACTTACCCCCCCGCAGGAGGCCGAATGAACTCCACAGCGCGCCCATTCAATTAGCGCCGCACCTTAATAATGATAATAATAATAATAATGACCCCCCCTCCAAGGGATCTGTAAAAGGGGTCGAAGGAGGAATGAAAGAACTCCCTGAAAGCGGCTCAGCTATAAAAGGAGACAATCAAATAGAGAGTGTCTTTAAAGGATGGGAGACATTAGAGGGACACCTGTCCATCTGTTCAGGTGAGGGGACAGAATCTGTCTGTCTCTCAGGGGGTCTCTGAGCCACTGGACCCGGACCGGGTCCCCACGGAACCAGAATCACATCTTTATCCTTTGGTGTTGGATTCAGGAGGAGAGAGTGGCAGAAAATATCAATTATAACTCTTTGTCTTCATTTAAGAAAGGATTTTAAGAATGAGTTCAGTCATAAAAAAAAAAAAGAGGTTTTTATACCTTTCACCTCTTCTGGGAAGTTAGACGTGACAAAAGTCACCTGAATGCATTGTTTCCTGCATTTCTGAATGCTTTCAATGAAACATGGAGGCGTGAAATAAGAAGAAATTCTATTTATATGCCATGGAATTGCATCCTACGGTAGCCCAGAGGGGACAAGTCCCACCGCAGCTTTTGGGCCCTCCCCTTTCAGCTGGACGGCGTTTGGCTCCTTCCTGTATCCTGTAAATCACGCCGGTCCCGCGCGGCGCCGCCGTAGCGGGACGACCGCTCTCTCACTAGCGATCGAAACGCGCCGCAGACGTCTCGGACTATCGTTTCACTCCCGCGCACGAAGTTCACGTGACTCACCGATGGGCAGCACCAGGAAAAATGGCAGCCAGCACAACACGAAGCAGCCGACCACGATGCCCAGCGTCTTGGCGGCCTTCTTCTCCCGCGAGAACTTGAGAAGCCGCACGGCGAAATGCGTGCGGCTGCGAAGGGCCTCGTCCTCCGACGCCGTCGTCGTGTTCCCCCTGTGGATCCTGAGTACCACCCGCTCCGAGTCCGACTTCTCCGTCTTGCGGCCCTCCCGCCGCCCTCGGCTCTCTCGGCGAGCCACCACGTAGACTCTGCAGTACATGGCCAGTATGACGGCGAGCGGGAGGTAGAAGGAGCCGACGGCGGAGAAGATGGCGTAGGCCGGCTCCTCGGTGATCTTGCAGACGGACTCGTCCTCGGGGGCCGGTTCTTTCCAGCCGAACAGAGGTCCGACGGAGATGAAGAAGGACAGAACCCACAGCAGCGTCACGGCCAGCAGCGCCCTGCGCCTGGTCATCATGGTCGGGTAGCGCAGCGGGTAGCTGACGCCGACGTAGCGGTCGACGGAGATCACGCAGAGGCTCATGATGGAGGCGGTGCAGCAGAGCACGTCCACCGCCGCCCAAACGTCGCAGAAGGCCCGCCCGAACGGCCACCGGTCCGCGATCTCCACGGTGGCGGAGAACGGCAGCACGGTGGAGCTCAGCAGCAGGTCCGCCACCGCCAGGTTCACGATGAAATAGTGCGTGACGGTGCGCAGGTGTCGGTGGCAAACCACCGAAAGGATCACCAGGATGTTTCCCACGATCCCAAACAGGATGATGGCGCCGAGCACGAGGCCCAGAGCCACGGCCTTGACCACGTTGAGCTCCGGCGCCGCCGACGCGTGGCTGCAGTCGGAGCAGTTCGGCGTCATGGCGCCCGACCCCGGGGGCCGGCTGCTCCGGCGCTGAGGCGATGCTCGGGCCGCCGTCCAGCGGCGCTAAGGTGCGTCGAAACCGCTTCGCGTTCGCCGCGGCGGGGGGAGGGGCCTCGTTATTCCAGCCATTGGCGTAACGGTCACGTCGGGTCCGACTCGTCGGGACCCTTTGAACGACGATGCCTCGAGGAGGCGAGTCATCGCTTTGGCAACGCGCGGAGAGAAATGCACCAGAAGGCGCCGCCGGAAGCGCCGAGGGAGGAGTCGAAAAGACAAATCCGCTGAAATCAGGTAATCCGTCTCCAGAACGCCGCTGAGCTTGAGCCGGGTTTTATTATCACGCAGCTGGAGCGTCGGGAACGCTTCGTTACGCCTGTGCACATCTCGGGTGTCTCTCTGCACGCTCTCTGAAGACAAAGGGGACACTTTCTGTGGCGGTTTGGGGGGTCTTTCCCCGCCCAACGGGGGGGGGGGGGGGGGGGGGGGCAGGTTCAGTTTCAGCAGCAGCGTCCACCGCCTCTGAAAGGAAAGACAGGAATTAGTCCATCAGTTCCGTAAAAGCAGACTGAGAGACAGTGCAGTGGTGAGGACGGCCACGATGGACGGCTTAGAGACAGTGGCTACGAGGAAAAGACAGGAGGCGGAGCTAGAAGTGGCGGCGGTGAAGATGCTGAGGTTCTCCTTGGGAGTGGACCAGGTTGGACAGGATTAGACATGAGACACTAAGAGGGACAGTGAAGGTTAGACGTTTTGGAGACGAGGTCAGAGAGGACAGACTTTGATGGTTTGGACATGTCCAGGGGAGAGACAGGGACTATATCGGTATGAGGATGCTGAGGATGGAGCTGGCAGGGAACAGGGCTAGAGGACGGGGGGGGGGGGGGGGTACAGGTCAGAGCAGCTGAACAGACGCCTGAAGGCAAATCTTTTTTCAAATCATATCTCCGAGCTCATTTAAAAACGAAGCAAAAAGACAAAACATTTCTGAGTCAGGTCAGAATTTAAAGTTCTTTTTTTTCCTCATCGAGGCCGTTTCTGAGAGAACGGATCACCTCGGATCCGATCCGCTGGTGATTCTCCCAGTTCGGCCCGAATCGCTGTTTCTCATCGTTCGTGTTCTGTCCTTTGACTCCGAGTTCATCTGCTCCAGATGTGACCCTAATCTGGTCGGTCAGATTACGGACATTCGTCCCGTGGATGTTCTTTAACTGAAGGTAGATTAGACGGGACTAGTTAAAGTAGCGTGGCCATGGCGACCAGTTTAGGATTTAGTTAAGCTGCTTTATTTGAGACGAAATTAAAAGTTCATCCGTGTTGCCCTCTTTTTGATCTATCTATCTATCATCTATCTATCTATCTATCATCTATCTATCTATCTATCATCTATCTACGTCTCTCTCTCTCTCCTATCTATCTATCTATCTATCTACGTCTCTCTCTCTCCTATCTATCTATGTCTCTCTCTCTCTCTCTCTCTCTCCTATCTATCTATCTATCTATCTACGTCTCTCTCTCTCCTATCTATCTATGTCTCTCTCTCTCTCTCTCTCTCTCCTATCTATATATATCTATCTATCTATCTATCTATGTCTATCGCTGTCCTATCTATCTATCTATCTGTCTGTCTGCGCCAACACGGCGGAGCTGCACCTGAGAGCTTCTCCAACGCGCTCAGGTCGGTGAAGGAGGCCGTGGGGGCCGTGGGGGCCACCGCCTCGCAGGTAATTACAACGTGAGCGCCCCACATGTTTATCCGCAGGAGGACTGCAGGAGCTCGTTACAGCATCATCATCCTCACCAGAGGAAGGATCACTGGCCTCAGATCGGTTCTACAGCATTTAGAATAGAATTAGAATTCCTGTCAGAGAGAAAGTGAAAAGTCTCCCTTGAATTTAAAAGCCTAATTTCATTCATTAATTCTTCTCACGCTTTATAAAGCAGGACTTGAACTTCTGATTAATCCGGCTGCTGCTATTCAACGACCTTCCGGAGCTGCTGGATTCCACGTGGATCCATGCAGGTACAATGAGAGTGACCCCCCACTCCCACGCCCCCCCCCCCGCCCCTCCCCGACAGGTGATCAGCTTCAGTAATAATTGGAGGTTGGCTCTCTTCCTCCGTGTTCAAGCCTCGTGTTCGTGGGTGATTTCCACGAGCTGATGTCCTGGTTGGACAGGAATCAGGGACAGGAATCAGGGACAGGAATCAGGGACACGGTCTCTCCGTGTCTGCAGCTCTTTTATGAGGAGATATCGTGGGTCAGAAATAGTCTCGTCCGTGGGCTGGCGGCTTCCCGGCTCCACGGGCAGGACTTTGCGTGTCAGAAAGTGACGTCCCCCTTAATAAAATGGCAGAGACGGGGACTTGTGACGCGCAGCGGCCGGAGCGCGGAACCCGTAATGGCTTTACCTTAAATGAAAAGTGGCATCAGCGCATGTATGAGAAGCTACGAACGACGTGCAGGAGACTGGAATCAGATTTAAGCGCAGCAGAAATAGCATCATATCATTGAACTATTTATAGAGCGGTTCTCCCCGTGCGGGCTTATTGTTTTAGACGGATCCCTGCAGGCGGAGAGGAAAAGACGCGCCGACGCGTAATCTAACGCGATTTAAAGCAGAGTGAAAGCAGAGTGAGAGTTAAATGGACGTTATCTTTCTGTGTTTCTGCGCAATTGGCATTAAAGAATTCATTTTCTTCCAAATCAAAAGAACAAAATAAAACGCACCGGCATGATAAACGAAACGCGTCAATTAGACACCAAGACGCGGGTTCCTCGGTGCCGCAGAATAACTCAAAACGCTTCAAAGACATGTCCCCCGCACTCACCTAACTTTGGGTTTGATCTTCACACCCTGACGGTTTGATGAGACGCCGCGTTGAGACGCTGAAGGGAACGCCAAGCGCGCTCAGCGCGGAGCGCGCTCACATCGGTCCGGAAAAACGCCCAAGCTTCAGGTGCTCCAAGTCTCCCGAGGAGCCGATGACTTACCAGATGACTCACGGTTGACTTCCCCCCTCGTGTATATCCCCCCCCACCACCACGCCGCCACCCCAACCATCCTCATCCTCGTATCTCACCCCGCTCACCCCCTCTCAGCATCACCCCCTTGTGCGTCATCGCAACAAGTCACCGTCCGCCAAAAACGACTTTTCATTCAGGAACTTCACATTAATGAGCGTCAAACTGCCAAAGTGCAAGAATAAACTGGAGAGGAGAAGCTTCTGGTGTCGAATTCAGGATGAAATATCAGACTAAAGGCTTAGAGTAGAGGATTAAAGTAAAACAATGGCTCCGCTCTTTGCTTTAAAAGCATTAAACTGCTCAGTTTGATCCCAAAATCACAGATATCTTCTCGTTATTCTTATTATTCTGTCCTCCAGAACTTTATCATATTTAAACGCCTTCATTTTCCAGAATATAGTGATTTTTTCCCCTCCATCCCATTTATCAATGCAGCAATTGCAGCCCTATTAGACTGCTAATTTGGTCATTTAAATATATTACAGCGTGATTTATGTCTGTAGCTCTCTTAATGACCTCCCGTCCTTTCCCTCCCCACAGCCCAGTATTTCATTGACATCTCTTGTAAGCTTTTTTTATTATTATTTATGCCTGATCTTGTTCCAGAGAAGAAGAAAAAAAAAAGACGCACATTTACAAGGTCTGGCTGCGGCACCGGGTGCCGCGAAAATCCATCGAGCGGTTCAGTCACAATGGATGAAAACACTGGAAAACGCTCGTCTCACGATGGCGAGAAAGTGTCAGAAAGTCACGCATCATGAAGTCGACAGTCGTCTCCGGCGATGGATTCTCTCCCAAGTTAAAGGAAAGAACTAAACGGTTGCATGTGATGCAGAAACAACCTCCTCTGTTTCATTCATGGTGGCGCAGTGGGTGGCGCTGTTGCCTCACCAGCAAGGAGGTCACGGGTTCAAATACAAATTGGGGCCTTCCTGTGAGGAGTCTGCATGTTCTCCCCGTGTCTGCGTGGGTTCTCTCCGGGTTCTCCGGGTTCCTCCCGCAGCCAAAAACATGCAACATGAAGGCGAATTGGTCACGTGTGGCTCTGCGATGAACTGGCGGCGTGTCCAGGGTGTAGCCCCGCCTCTCGACGTACTGCTGGGATCGGCTCCAGTAGGTCCGACGACCCGGATGTATGAATGAATGAATGAATGAATGAATGAATGAATGAATGCTCCATGCACATGCCTGAAGCCTCAATTGCTGTTTACCTGTCTGCAGGTCAGTGAAGCTACGATGAAGCGCTAACAAGGCTTTGAAATCTGCCCTGCCTTGACTTTTGTTCACTCCTGGATCCTCCTCCGTTGCTGCTGCTCACAGTTTGAGACGCTTCCGACCAACTGCGAGGTAAACATCTGGCTAATATACAAGCCTCTCCGTCCAATCAACGCCGAGGCCTTCGCCACGCCGTTTTTAGCGCCTGCCGTCTCGCCCTATATCTAGCCTTGTCTGATCTGCGTCATGACGACAAACCGGAAACCAGGAGCGCACTTCCCAGCCCTCCAAACGCACGATGGCCTCGTCCGTGCACAATGGACCGAAGGTCGATCATTAAACTGAGCATTTATCTTTGGTGCGTCATTATTGTGACTCATAGTTTAAGAGTAAAACATTTCAGTTAAAAACTAAAGGAACACGAGTGAATCGACGCTCTCACATTTCCTTTGTGCTCCCCCCCCCCCTGTTTGCATCTCGTTATTGTCTAAGATCTGATGGAAGAGCCGTTCCCTGTCTGAGCCGCCCGTGCAGCGAGGCGGGCTGCTGAGTTTAAGGTTTGAGATATACTGCGATCAATATGGCTGCTCTGCAAGAAAGACGCTCCATCACGGAGGCAACCGAGACATCCAAGGCTGACATCCATTTTACAGAAGCAGATTCCCACCTCCCTCATGCTTCTAACGTGGACCCCCCCCCCCCCCAAAAAAAACAAGGGATTAACGGCACAGATTGGAATCATCAGTCCAGCGATCAGTGCACAGTTTAGCAGACGAAGGAGGAAAAGCGATTCCCACTTCATGGACGAAGGCAAGAGGAGGAGCCGCGTGGTAAAGAAGAAAAATAGTTGACATGGGGGGGTGGGGTAAGCTGCATCCTCGTCATGTAGAGTGTCCTGTAGCAGTCGGCTGTCTGCCCACGCATTAAATAACACGAGCCTCTCAACTGAAACGCAGATTGAAGAGGAAAAAGCACTCGAGTGATCCTCAGAGACGGAACAGGAGAGCGGCTTTCATCAGCATCTTAGAAAAGAATAGTATTAAGTATAATACTATACTTAGTACAAAAAACATTCTGTTCATCGCCGTTTGGTCTGCAAAGACAACTTTTTTTCATTTTAGAATCCGGTTGTTTCAATGTATTTATTCTTAAACTGATGAATTCGTATCGTCTTCGGTTAAATTACTTCAAAACTCACCAAAGAAATGCACCAAAATACAAAAGAACTTTTTTTCTTCTTTAATGATTACTTTTCAGACTTGTAGCCTGGGCCCTGATAACATTATATCAATCAATCAATCAATCGATGGATCAAGAAAAAGTCCAGGATTCAGGGCTCATCCTCTGGGAACCCTGACAATCTCCATCAGTTTTTATGCCAATCTCTTCAGAAGATGTTGAGCTCTGTCGCTGGTCGGGATCAATATTTTTCATTTTTCATATGTAGCAGAAACAATTTGGGTTAATTGAGATGTTTTATGCTCAAACTCTTGAAAGTCTGGGAGCGAAATTGGCGGAGCTCAAAAAGTCAGTGGATCAATACCCAAATTAGAAGCAAATGAATGATCCAGCAGGGGGAATTCTGAAGAGTCTGTAGATTTGTGGCTGCTGCAGATATTTAAGCTCCTCCCTGGCAGCCATCAAGGTCGCGCCACAGCCGCTCTGACGCGGTTGAAGTGTCTCGTTTGACTGGCGGTGCCTCGTGTGAGTCGTTAGCATCGTCATCCGGCTCGCTTGGCTCGAGGTCTGATTGGTGCCGGTTTCCGATTGGACGCCGATGAGCCGAAAGAGCCTCGTGGAGGAAGCGTCCTCAAGCAGAATGTCCGTCTGCTTCAGCTTCAACCTGCGGGATTCTCATTCTCATTCACCATCGATGCTTGTCGTTTATCAACAGGGCTAGAGGACGACCCAGGAGAAGATACAAGGACGTAGTGAGGGGGGGGGACATGCGAGTGGCTGGCGTTGGGGGGGGACGATGCAAAGGACAGGGCGAAGTGGAGAAGGTTGACTTGCTGTGGAGGCGAAAGTCATGTATCATCTCGTTCTCATTCTCATTATCGTATCAGGGGCCAGCGGGGATCGTCCTCTGAGGACCATGCTGGGATCATTCAGTCTGGACCAAAGTGACTGGCTGACGTTGTCAGAAACCCCCCCCCGCTGCGTGAACATGCGGGCCGCTCATCATTTATTCAATACATGGGGGGGACGGACAGACACACACACACGCATGTACACACAAATCCTTCATTTCCTTCACCCGTCCTGGGGAGCTTCGAAATGAAATGAAATTCTGAGTGAGAGTATTCGATCTGCTGGTTGTTCTGCAGCACCTGCAGCACCGCCCCCGCATGCCTCGCCTGCTCCTGGATGAAGAGGAAAAAGCTGAGCCTCGGGCCGGGGGGGGGGGTCTCACGATGTCGGAGCAATACAACGGTTTGGGCTCCGGGCCGGTGCCATCAGCAAATGGCTGTAATGAAGACGGACCTAATTATCTCCGCAGACAGAACTCCGCTCTGAACAGGATGGCCTAAACGCAGCACTCTTAATGTTAAGTGTCATACCCGGACAGACACACACACACACACACACACACACATCCGTTACAGTCTCCGCCCCGCCCGCACCAGCATCATTATCATTTAAATCATCCCATCAATGAGACATCAAGCAGCTCAGATTTACACCAAAGATTATTGTCCTACATTTATTTTATCTTTATTTGTTTGATATTTGTTTTATCCATGAAAACAAACCTTTATCGACTGGATTCACTTTGATGTCGTTGTTAGTTTAGAGGTTATTCACTAACACGTTCAGTAATGGTGGATTCTTCTGGATCTGATCTGATCTGATTTTGAAGACGCAACAAATCCGTTTGTCCTCTCCGGATTCCACAGCGTCTCGGTGAAGGCAGCAGAAACAGAACTTCCTGTGTGGAGGACGGATCCTTAACTGGATCTGTCTCCTCGGGTATTAAAGACAGAGCAAATCCGTTGACCTGCTCCGACGTGGAATCGACTCGACTAGAAGACGACGCTTGTCACAAATCTCTGTCTCTAATATTAAATGCACAGCAGGCCCAAACACAAGTGGACCAAAACAAATCCCAATACTGTCCGAAATCTGGATCCGATTCATATTAAATTTGGTGATGAGATAGAGCTCCCCACCCTACATGACTGTATAAAATTCCATAAACATCGGTCAATAATCAACCGAGATATTGAGGAAGAAATTTTCAAGCGCCATTGACTGCAACGTTAATGAAGATTTCAAAGTGATCCAGAATCCAGGATCTCTTCTGGATCATCACCAAAATGGATTCAACAGTTCCTTAACATTCCCAACATTTCCTGAAAATCCATCACGATCCGCCCGTAACCTTTTGAGTTATGTTGCTGACAGAGAGATGGATGAACACCAACAAAAACAGAACCTCCCTGGCGGAAGCAATTAACAGGAAAATCCTTCTCGAATCCCAAAACCCTCAAAAAGGGAGAAAAGCAGCGACGTGGAAGATTGTGAGAAATGTTTGCCACAATTTCCTCGAGCATCTTCCGATTGCTTCGTCGGAAACACAAAGACGCTTCATTTCTCATTAATCTTTTGGCTTTAAAAATGATGGATCTGATAAATGAAGAATCGGAAAAGCCGTTTCTTGCGATCGATTGATCTTTTTATTCTATTTTGCTGCTCTTCTCTCAGGAATCAGCGCAGAAGAATAAGACACGTTTACTCGACATCTACTTTATAGATTTACAGAGACGGTCGTTCCACCAGGTTCGAATGTGGAATCTAACGATGCGTCAGAATATCGAGAGAAAAAACATTCAGGGCGGAAAAATGTGGGCGCATGAAACACAAATGATTTCAAGGCTCTCGCGCTGAAACAATTAGGCCTCAAACCACATGCGATGCGACTCGTTGTCAAGGTCACAAAGCGCACTGACAATCATTTGAGACGCTGCCGGCAGGTTCCTCAGAAGTAAGAGTGCATCGATGCTGCGAGCACTTCTAATAGGAACATGCAGTCACTTTATTATTACCGCTCCGGAGAGCCAGCTCCGCTCTTTACCACCATGTGGACGTTTATCTTCGATTTTAGATGCACTCAATCATGTCGCTCGGTAGATTCAGGGTCAGGCCGCTCGCTGCCTACGGGGGGATCTATATTTGTCTATGTGACAGTCCAATTTTCCACAGACTAGCAGCGGTATTTGAAAAGAGGAAGGAAAAACTGTGGCATACCAAACAGAAGTGTTAATTATTCATTTAAGGGGAAGTGTCAGCAAATATTATTTGTGTGTGTGTATGTGTGTGGTTTTTTTTTTTTGTGTGCCTTATTTCACGGCCGATCCTTCACCGAACCGCGTGTTGCTGTGCGTGACCGGGGAGGTGACCACATCCGGATGAGATAACTTACAAGCACAAACAATACAGAAAAGCATCGTATTTGGTTTTGGAGGGGGGGGGGGGGGGAATCTGATTTAAGGTCACATTTATTTATTTATTTCGAGGAGTTTTGTGGCCAAAGAAAAGCAAATAAAATAGATTATACAGAAAAAAAAAGCTGTACAGTCCATAATAGAAAAACAATTAGACCAGATGCTCAAAATGGAGTGGGTAGAAGTAAACTTATTGAACCCCATCCCAGTCAGTCAGATACATTCATACAAAAAACAAGAACAACAACAACATTCTCTGCATTACGGATTAGTAATTATTGTTTTTGATAAGTATAAGATTGTGTCTCTGGCTATAAAATCCTTTGTGAGAAGAGTGCGTGTCTTGTCTTCTGTTACACAGGATTTAATAAAAGATTTAAATATAATCTACATCCTCGACAGAAACTTTATCTTCACTGTGTGATTATAAATCTGACCCGAGGGAACGTCTCAGGAAATGAACATCCGCACAGAGACGTCACTGAGAGTCTGAGGTCATTTTGGTCATACACGACAGCGCCCTCTTGTTGTAAACACAGATCGGTGCAAGTCGAGAAAGTACATTTGGCACGTCCTATTATCGATTTAAAGGAATTTTGATCTTGACATTTGTAAAACTTGCGTGTTGGAGCTTTATACAGCATCACGTTTTTCTTTATTTAATTACAAGAATGGACTAACATCCAGAATATCCAGTCCACCTGGAAAAAAAGGGAAGTAGGGTCCGGCACATCCGGTTAACCTTTCAAAATAATATAATAGTGTGACTAACACAGGTAACACCACAGGAACGTCTTTTAAGAATCATTTTACAATATATTCATTATTAGAAAAACATTTCAACTTAATGGTAATTTTACAGGGTTGTTTGTCATCATGTATAACTTTCAAGGACAAAGGCGGAAGTACGACGCTATGACGCGCGCATGCGCATTTCAAATCAGTCGGAAACGCGGAAGTCGTTTGTAAAGGATCCGAAACAATAAAACGCCTCGCCGTAAGCTGCTCTTAGAAGTTGTTTTACGAAACATTTTAACGGCCTTACACCAAATATGGCGTAATACTTTTTACTTTACTTTCCAGCTGAATAATGGCCGCCGTGTCGGTGTTGATTCTGTAGCCGAGCTGACGACTTGGAAAGCCTGGCTGAAGATGCCCGCCCGGAACGTTGTGTCCAGCGGGGTTCCGAGCAGCGACGTGAGGTACTCCCGGTTAGCTAGCGATGACGACGGCTACATCGATTTACAGGTAACTACATATAACTGCTTAAATAGTGTTGACATTTTCCTTAGAAAAAGGGCGAGCTCAGACGTGATTAAGTATTATTTTCTATCGCCTTGTTATAAGTGTAGGCTTATTGTTATAAATACTATAGATGGGCGTAAAATTCAACCTAGTGACCTAATATTTAAGTTTTAACTTAACTTTTTTCATTACAAAAATGCACTCTAAACTACTTTTATTCAATAAATGGAGCAACAGTGCTACAAAGCCCTACGATGAAGGCTTGAAGTCTAATGTGGCAGAAATTAGAAAGTAAAAATTCCTCCAGTTTGATCCCATCTTTGATTTAAAGTCGCACTCTTTAAATAACTTTGTTCATTTCAATGCCAGTGGGTTAAAAGGGGAATCGCCACAGAAATGCTGCTTTGTCACTGAAAGGTCTTCTAATGAAACATGTCTCCTGCTCTGCAGTTCAAGAAGAGTCCACCCAAAGTCCCGTACAAAGCCATCGCCCTGGCCGCAGTCCTCTTTGTTATCGGCTCTCTGTTAATCGTCATCGGTGCCCTTCTCCTGGCCGGATACTTCGGAGTCACAGTGAGTGTTTGTACATAGCTTCTACCAAACAGAACAGAACAGAATAGAATAGAACAGGATGCCTTTATTGTCAAAGTGTTCCTTAAAAACACAGATCATCACTGCAGCTCATTTTGAATCCTTAGTGTAGTGGGGAAGGAACTTTCCTTGTGTTTTGTGGGACCTGTAGTGCTTTCCCGTGGGCAGCAAATGGAACAGACGGTGTATTGAACAATGTATTTATCTTCCTTATAACAGGTTTTAAAGGTCTCCTTGTAACGTTTTCTCTCTGTCAGCACTCGGACCGAACGGTTCCTGTCCTTATCATTGGGATCCTTGTCTTCCTGCCTGGAATTTACCACCTCCGAATAGCTTACTATGCTGCAAGGGGCTACCAAGGCTACTCCTACGATGATATTCCCGACTTTGATGACTGACAAAGCCCAAAGCTTTCGTGACACCCTGAAGGTTAAATAGATTCTGTGAAGCTGGAAGTGTTCGATGTTAAATTCACAGGATTTGTGTATTTGTTTTATGAACTGATGCATTCACAGCGGTCATTGGATAACTTTCTTTTATTTGCACTCTGTTATTTGTCGTTGTTGAATCATCTGCTCACTGAGTAGTGTTATACACTACATTATAACATCGTCCGTACTGTGATGAGCTACAACAGACACATTTTTTTGCAGCCTTGAAAGCCTTCTGAGTTGAGTAATTTGTCAAAATCAAAAAATTCTCATGCAAAATGACATAAAAATAGCAAAATTCTGTGGGTTTTTCAATTTCAGGTGATTTATCTCTGTTCAGAGGTAGAGGAAGATAGAATCCCAAAATTAGCTTGCAGTGAAACCAAGAATAGAAGCATCCGATGTGTTCCGGCTAAGGAACAAGCCTGCTTCACACGACATTCTGTTTGCTTGTAGCAGGCAGTAGATAATTAATTGGGTATTCATGGTTTATCTCCTGTAGTTTATGTGTTGTACAGCACAGTTAGTCCACCCACCAGCTGATTCTTCTTAATGCTGTTCTTTCTCAGAGGATTTCATGTGATTAGTTCCAATCCTTTGGTCTCCATATGGTGCAGCTGACCTGTGAGCGCTAACATTGTCAAACATGCACACACACCATTAGGATCAACTTACATGAAAACCTTACCTCTAGCCTATGCTTTATATTTCTGCATCATTTGAAAGCGCAAGAATAAAAGACAAGGCTACTTCCTCCTGTAAATGTTGCCCGTGTGTGTGTGTTTCTCTTTGTAAAAAATGTGTCCAACCACAAGCTGCTCGCATCACATCGGCAACAGAACTGTTTTTCAAGGCTGACTTTCTACTGGAAGAGATGAACAGTTGTATTTTTCACATCTTGGTAGTGAGTGCTTTGGTTTTGTGCTCATTAGTATTTAATAAGCAGCTAGTATGCTGATATGAGGTAAACGTTAACAAGTACCGGAGCTGTTTATAAGATACAGGAACATTTATCTGCACATACTCACCCCTTAGACTTCAATTCACACACACAAGCATGTTTATGGTCTTTAGGAGGAAACTGATAAAGAGGGGATACACATGATGGCTATGAACCTAAAATGCATTTATTATTATAAATAAAATTATTATTATAAATGTGTACAATTTATAGTAGTAAATATTAATAGTTACTGAATATATTACTGGAGTTCTATGCCTTAGTAAATACGGAAGCGCGTCGCCTTTCACCTGATCTCCTACTGGACAGTATCGCCCCCTTCTGGTCATCAGACCTTTTCTCGGCAGGTGATTGGCTAATTTAAACTAGACGGAAATATCAAACTTAAACGAACGGTTTATATTTGACTGTATTTTGTTCAGTAACTTTCTGGGGATGTCAGAAGGAATGGTTTTGAGGTAAGATGATAAAACTCTTTGATGGTAAAATGATAAATTCCATGTCTTGGTCTTCTTTTGTAAAACGTCAGTTTATAATTTTGTTGGAATGTCAATGAATATTTTTTTTTCCCCCGTAATTTTTGACTCTTTATCTTAGATTAAGGTTTGTCAAACTCAATATTTTGTACAATAACATACAAAAAACAAAAACAAATCTGGATTAGACGCATCGTAATAAATATATAGCTAATAGCTAATGTAATGTTAATGAAGGGATCGGCTCCCCTGCTAGCTTGATCTTCAGTCGTTAGCTAACGCGAAGCTTTAATGGTTAGCTAGAAATGTTAATAGTAAAGAGTTGTTACCGGATTAGCTGAATTGGCAAATATTTTAAATGTTAAAATATATATTTTTTCTTTTATATATATATCTCGTAAATGGGTGTTTTTAAGGTTGTTAGTATTTGGCGGATGGAGAATCAGGACCAAAGTATTTGATATTTGGAGTACTTCGCTGCTGTTTTGCATCGCAAATGTTAAATTTGTGTTTTTATTTCATATTTCCAAGGTAAAACGTTTCCTTTAGGTGTTTCTTTGCCTTTTGTTACCGTCCTCAAATCATTCCCACGGAAAACGGCGCTTTCGCCTGAACCAGCAGCGCTAAGAAAGTAGCGGAAATCGATTCGTTTACCTTCAAAATAAAAGCGTGGTTTTATTCTTTGGGCCTTTTCATGGATTCATTTATCTTCTTGAAGACGAGATGATTGTCGCAGGGCCACAAACGAATGCTGATGACACCTGTTTCATGATTCACAATACTTGATGCCATCGCCATATTGTATGCTACACCCTGGCTGTCAAGGTTCAAGGTTCAATGATCGCGTCACAAATTGATGCGAATGAACCGCACACGCTGGGCCGTAGCCATTTCTTCCTTTCAATGGCCCGTTTGCTGGAGCATCCATGATACCAAGTTTTTAGAAACTCATTTTTACTTGGTCCATTCTACATCTTTTTTTTGTGTGCCTGTCTGGGTTTTATTTTGTAAGGTATAACAGGAAGTGTTGTAATTAGTTCAAACAGCGTCTGTATGAGGAGGAGGGGGAGGAGGAGGGGGAGGAGGAGGAGGAGGAGGAGGGGGGGAGGAGCTACAGCCGTGCGCTCGCTTTCGGATGAAACTTGCGCTTGTCTGACGGCAAACGCGCACTGCACTACCCGTGCGCCGTTTCTGCACCTTTTATGAAGCTATTTATGAACTCACTTTTTGAATGAGAGGGACCCACAGAAAGCACGGACTGAGACGACCGTGGACATAAAAGCCAACGCGTGGAAAGTTTAAACGGACTTTAAACGACGGGCCCGGTTTAATGGATTTTATTGAAATTACAAAGTACTTTTTAGCAAGTCCGATCCTGGATGCCGGGCTCTGATCTATTTCCTTTTGATCCACGGACGGACTGAGAACAAAAATGTGACAGCTGCGTTGTATCCGTCTAATTCGTCTTTTTTTTTATTTATTTAAAAATCCCTGTAAGTTATTATTATGATTATTTTTATCTCACTTCCATCTGGACAGAAGGAGATGAACTGCTCATTCTGGTCTGCATCAATGGATTGAAAGATTATACTTTGAACTCCAATTGGGAAAAGTGCCTTTAAGCAAGGTAAGGAGCTGTGCGTCTGAAGCCCCCCCCCCCCCCCCCGCAGGGATGATATTCTGTTACCCTCCTGAACGGATTACACCACAGCAACAAAGCAACGGTGTCTGACGCGCCTCTTGTCATCTCTGAACGGGCTAAAACCGTCATACAACTGTGAATAGGTTCGACACCCTGTGCTGACCTGGAATAAATCCTGCCCCCCCCCCCCCCCCCCATTATTAAAATAAAGAATAATGATTGTTAATTTCACTGAAGAGGAAAGAAAGAGTTTCTAGTTCAGGGCTGCCTCCTCTCAGCTGGTGTCCTGAGTCAGACAAAAGAAGCACTTGTCTTGTAGGGGGGGGGGGGGGGGGGGGGCTGCGCATCACGACTCACTGCTGGGCTGCAAAGAATCCAGATCCTCTGTTGCATGTGCTCCAGAAAGTACTTTCTTGCTGTACACGGTGCAGCATGCGGAGTGTCCGTAACAGTCATTCGATGTGTTGTGTAGCGACCCCTGTCCTTTGTTTTGGTTGTGTTTCACTCTGACTTGTGGGAATAGAGGTGCACGTGTACACACACACACACACACACACTTTTCTAGAACCTGTAATCGCTCGTTTTGGGCCATAAAGGCTGCGTTAGGGTTTTGTTGACTTTCAGAACTAAAAGCTGTCTGCCGTAATCAGCTTTCAGCCGTCGGTGACTTCAAACGTATGTTTATCGTGTTTTTCCTCTAAAAAAAAAATCCAGAATTCAGTCGGATTCTTTACCGAAAGATTGAATTGTTCTTTTGCGTTATTTAAAAGGTGGCAGCGAGATGCAAGGAGCGGTTTGCATTTATCAGATATACTTGTAGGAAAAGAGGAATCTAGCCTGAAATCATGTCAGATCCTGGATCAGGCTTCACTTTTCACTTTTATCCATCCATTTATCGGGCTTTCTCTCGTTCCTCTCGCCGTTCTGAACAGCGTGCGGCTTGCAGGCAGATCGTCTGCTGCAGGAGGAAACTGATTGTACTGAGGTACTAATTATTCATGAGTTGAAAGTGCTTTCTCCAGATTGCTCGGTCATTACGGCCGTTAGCACGGAGTCTGTTGTTAGCCTCGGTGGAGTCTGACGCTAAATGAAAAAACTCATCGCTGAAGGAGGTTGGAGGTTTAAGGCCCCAGCGGTGTACTGTAAGTGTAAATGGTCGCTATTATATGTCATAGCCTCGAGAAAAGCCTTTTATTCCACGTAGCGACAGATAATCCTGAGAAGTAAAATAACGCTTCAGGTTCATATTCGGGACTCGTGTCAGATTCAGTTTAGCATCCCTTATTGATCTTCTTTAGCGCTGTGCTTCAACACGGGACTCTAGCTTGCTCACTTTGACCTTTAACCTTCCGCTCATCTCACTGTGGGGGGCTTTTAAAGTGCTTTTATGCCACTGACCTGAGAGTCAGGGGCAGGGAAGGACAGAGACTTAGGAGGAGGACGTTTCAGCTGCTTCACCTTCACTGGACTGGAAACGGGAAACCAATCCAGGTCCTCTTTGAGTAAATTAAGAACGCTCAGCCGCTGCTCATTGGTCAATATTATGACACAATAGTGCAGCTCTCCATGGATCCATAAGGCTTTCCCCGGCACGAGGGCGGGGCCCCAGTGAGTCCTCGGATCATTTCCTTTAGAGTAAATGCCAATCGATAGCAAATTAGGTTTCCATGTCAGAGCCAGCGAGCATCGATCGATTGCTGCGGTCCAACCAGTAGGTTGATGGTTTGCATCCCAGTCGATCGCTGCGGTCCAACCAGTAGGTTGACGGTTTGCAGCCCAGTCGATCGCTGCGGTCCAACCAGTAGGTTGATGGTTTGCAGCCCAGTCGATCGCTGCGGTCCAACCAGTAGGTTGACGGTTTGCAGCCCAGTCGATCGCTGCGGTCCAACCAGTAGGTTGATGGTTTGCATCCCAGTCGATCGCTGCGGTCCAACCAGTAGGTTGATGGTTTGCAGCCCAGTCGATCGCTGCGGTCCAACCAGTAGGTTGATGGTTTGCAGCCCAGTCGATCGCTGCGGTCCAACCAGTAGGTTGATGGTTTGCAGCCCAGTCGATCGCTGCGGTCCAACCAGTAGGTTGATGGTTTGCATCCCAGTCGATCGCTGCGGTCCAACCAGTAGGTTGATGGTTTGCATCCCAGTCGATCGCTGCGGTCCAACCAGTAGGTTGATGGTTTGCAGCCCAGTCGATCGCTGCGGTCCAACCAGTAGGTTGATGGTTTGCAGCCCAGTCGATCGCTGCGGTCCAACCAGTAGGTTGATGGTTTGCATCCCAGTCGATCGCTGCGGTCCAACCCGTCTGTGATGGTTTGCAGTGTGTGTTTGGTGATTTGATTTTCCGGTGATTGATCGCCGCGCTGCTACATGACACCGTGTCCTTGTGTGAGTTTGATCTCTGATTTGATTACACCGAGCAGGAGGACGGGATTACTCTGCGTGTGACGGACAAACAGTCCAGGAGGCTACGTCACGGCCAGATCCAAAGCTATTTGTGTCACTGCAATCCGGTCAGTGGCGTCCACACGCGCTACTGACCTGACCGCCGTTTACTGGACTAACTGATGGGTGGGGGGGGTGATGTTATATATCCTGTGATGTCATTGTGATACTCGTCGACCACCGTCCCCTCAGAGACGCTCCTTAGGAGATCAGCGGGACGATCTGACCTTTAACCCTTGCCCGCGGCTGCAGGTAGCGCTGTAGGTGTTCGTATGGTCGGGTCTCTTCGGGCGTTCCGCTGCTGGTCGAGACGATGCACTCATGCGTGATCTCGTCCACCATTTCGTGACGGCTGGAGGCGACACGTAAAAACGGTCGTGTTTATTCCGACACCCCGCCGAGTGGATCGCGCTCGCTCAGTAGGAGTAATCCGTTCCTCTGAGCTTCACCTGTGCCGTTGGTGCACCCCCCCCCCCCAGGCGTGGAGGGCAGCAGCACGTTGTGGTGCGGTGTGAGTGCACCTTCAGTTTAAATGAGAATTGTTAGTTGTTGTTGTTTTCTTAAGGAGTCGAGGAGACGCACCTTTTAGTGTTGCACCTGCCCGGCTCCTATTGGCCCGTTTAGACCAATCAGGTTCAATCTGTTCATGGAGCACGCTGATAGTAGCATCCACAGACACACTAACAGTCTACCTCTGCTGTCTATTTGTTGCACTTGTTGGAATAGCTTGTTTGCCGCGGCACAGAATACAGTCACTAATTACCAGAGACGCATCTGGAATGTGGTGTGCTTGTTGGATTAGGAGGTGATTCCACTAGTCTGGGGGGGGGGGCATGCAGAGAATCTGTGAATGGCACGTTGGCGTTGGGTGGAGCAGTAAATGGGAAGCGTTCTCTTTCAGGTCGGGGGATGTGTGACGGAGCGTGACGGACGGCCATGGGACCGGAGAGCCGGTGGCTTCAGGCTGTCACCGCTGCTGTAGCCATCTGTCTGCTCGGTGAGTGTGCTAATGCCAAAGTGCATTTACAATTCATCTTCATAAGTCATTTCTCTTTTATTTGGGGGGGGGGGGGGTCCCCTCAAATCGTTCCTTGAAGCTGCTCCCAGAACTTCATCCGGGACAGGAGGAATAAAGACGTCTCAGTTCTGATGCGACAGGAAGACAAACACGTTTATGTAGCGGCGACATGATGCACGGCGCAGGTGAATTTAGGAACGTGAAGGAACAAAGTCAGACATAAACCTGATTGGTCTCTTTGTTTTCCCTCCTTTTCCGTTGTTTACTGCGTCAACAAGACCTGCCGGGTGTCGCTGGTCGTCGTGACGCGCGAGGCATATGTTGTCGTTTAGCTGCCGACAGTGAGACCTTGATGAATCTGGCACGGCTCCCGATGCCTTACACTAGAGAAAGTAGAGGGGGGGTGGGGTCAGTGTGTGTGTGTGTGTGTGTGTGTGTGTGTGTGTGTGTGTAGAGGGGGACACGACAGAGAATGAGGCCAAAATCCAACTTAAATCATATCTGTGGGTGTGGATTTAGATCAAGCTGGGATTTATGCTACCCCCAACCGAGGCACGCTGCTCTGTGCTTGCTTGCGCTTCTAAGGGGGGGGGGGGGGTAGATTGATTGTGCTGGTCCACAGACCATGTGTGAACCCCAGGGGGGTGGCGAGAGGTCGACTGGAGCGACCACAGAGGCTCCTGCCCCGCATCAGAGTCGCGCCGCCACCACCCCTCGCATTGAGATTAAAGTAATCACCCAGATGGAGCAAACGCTGGCAGCCAGTAGCGCCCTCACACACACACACACTCACACACACACACACACACACAAGACGGCTCCAGGTGTCACTAATGGGATTGCGTCGTGTTTGCAGGCTTTGCAGCAACACGATCTTCCCACCAAGTGGTACATGATTGTTTTACATGCCCTCTGACTGCACGGATGTTAACAGGGAAAACTTGGGGCGGGGGTGGGGGGGGGGATTACTCCGTAGAGAGTAATGCGTCCTCTGTAACTCTCTTTTAAAGCCCCTGATTCCCCCCCCCCTGTGTTTTAAGGCCTATGACCAGATGTCTCTGACATGCGCTTGTCTCTGCAGGTGTGTCTCGAGGCGAGGCGTCGCTGGTTCATGCCCGAGAGGGGGGTTCTGCAGAACTGAGCTGCAGCCTCACTCCTTCGCCCAAAGAAGGCGCCACCCTGAACCTCTTCCCCCTGCACGTGGTGGAGTGGGTGCGCCTCGGCTTCAGCGTTCCCATCCTGATTAAATTTGGCGTGTACGCGCCGCGCGTTCACCCAAACTACAAAGGTGAGTCGTTCAGACGGCTTTGTGTTGAGAATATGCGAGAATTGCGTTCGCCGTGATCAAAGGGAGGCAGAAAGAGGCTACACTGGCATTTAGGAAGATTTGAGGAGGGGAAGTTTGGATGAAAAGGTATCCCAGAGAGGTAATCTATCCAAACCCCGTAATTACTGCTGCAGGGAGAGAGGGAAGGGCCCGTGAAGAATGGATGTGTTTTAATGGAGGCTGTTAAAGGGGGGGGGGGGGGTCGCTGCGCTGGAAGACGGGGTGCACCAGCAGCGCTGTCCATTGGTGGGATTAGGAGCGTGGGCGGGGCCTTGCTTGTCTGATGACAGTGTTTTATTAGTATGCCGAGGGGTGACCCAGGAAGGAGGATGGATGGGCGTTTTCTTACCGGAGCCCTATAATCCTGTCATTGTCTGGGGGGGAGGGGGGGGGGGACAAAAGACAAAGACAACCTCCCCTTGCGTCGCCAAATCCGGCAGGACCACTGGGACACCTGGAATCCTGCAGCGTCCGCTTTAGGGAGGCACAAATGTACGAGGAATTCCACGTTTTAAGGCTGCGGCGGCGGCTCAGGAAGCGGTTTTCACGCTACACGTGTTTTCCGCGTCGGCCGCTAACCACGCCATTGTTTCAGGGCAGTCATCTGAGGCGCGGCCCAGCCGAGCCGAGAGCGGATTCTGACAGATCTGTTTCATGTGTGTGCCTGTCTGCCTCTGATCCCCCCCCCCCCCCCCCCCCGCCGGAGGCAGATGGCGGCGTGTGAAGCGTGTCACTGCGGTGGGTCTCATGTATTCTACCCTAAAATTAAAATGTTGGGGGGGATTTCAGATTCAACCACGCGGCCGCTTCCTCATCTTTGTCCCGACTTGTCTGAGACGGCGAGCGGGGCGAATCCGGCGCCGCGCTGATTTACGACACGTTATTAGATGTAAGCGATTCCATCGGTGTTGATGCTGCTTCTTCAAGCGGGCTAAAATAAAACATAAAACGCCGTCGGTCCTTCGTCTCAATCGCACCGATCCTATTGGCCGTTTTTAGAATCCGAGATGCAGGAATCAAAGCGGGCCGTATCGTCCGGGACTATTTCAGTCGTCCATTAAACCGACGTTGCGTTGATACGCTATCAGCTGCGTTTAGACTGCTAAGTGAATCAGGAAGGTATGAATACCCCCCCCCCCCTCCTCCTCTCCGCTTCACACCCAGCATGCCCTGCAGGCCTGAACATTAGTCAGCTCACAACAAAGCGGGGCCGTCCGGATACGCTCTGACTGACATTCTATTCGTCTGTTTCTGCTGCGTTTGTTGGGGAAACACGTCCAAGTCTTACGGCTTAGC
>NW_027180988.1:0-22611 GCF_040956055.1 Brachionichthys hirsutus
CACCCACGTTGCCTGTGTGAATGCAGTGAGCGAGTGAATGTTGGTGGTGGTCAGGAGGGCAGAGCTACCCTGGGGCAGCTTTATCTACCCCAGGGCAGCTGTATCTACCCCGGGCAGCTGTATCTACCCCAGGGCAGATCTACCCCGGGGCAGCTGTATCTACCCCAGGGCAGATCTACCCCGGGGCAGCTTTATCTACCCCAGGGCAGATCTACCCCGGGGCAGCTGTATCTACCCCGGGGCAGCTGTATCTACCCCCGGGGCAGCTGTATCTACCCCAGGGCAGCTGTATCTACCCCAGGGCAGATCTACCCCGGGGCAGCTTTATCTACCCCAGGGCAGCTGTATCTACCCCGGGGCAGCTGTATCTACCCCGGGGCAGCTGTATCTACTACCCCGGGGCAGCTGTATCTACTACCCCGGGGCAGCTGCATCTACTACCCCGGGGCAGCTGTAGATCTACTACCCCAGGGCAGCTGTATCTACTACCCCAGGGCAGCTGTAGATCTACTACCCCAGGGCAGCTGTATCTACTACCCCAGGGCAGCTGTATCTACCCCGGGGCAGTTGTGGCTACAACACCACCTAGTATGGAGAGAATGAATAATGCAATGTAAAGTGTCTTTGAGCGTCTAGAAAAGCTTATTTATTATTAATTAACTGTTGCCTACTATTTAGAGGAAACGTGTATTAATTATTACTATTCAAGCAGAAAGGTGTGACGTGTTTGTGACGTATTGTCATCGCACCTTTTTTGTGTGTGAATGAATAAAAGTGCCAAAAGAAAGATTCACCCTTTCAATCCTTTTATTGTGTTTGCATGTCAGGATTTGCTGCAAAACTTTAGTGTCACCCCCCACATACTGTAGATGTATGAGGAATGTGCAGCTACACAAAGCCTCATGTCCATCAGACCTCAGGTCCATAAGAGGATCGACCCCAAAATGTGACGCTTCTATTTATTTCTTCTCCTTGAACCCCCCTTTATCTCCCATTCCTCAGCACGCCCTTCTTTTTAATAGAGATACCAAAGGGAGCGTCATCGCTCTTTGTGTTTTGCTGACTGTTGGACAAGCCTATGAGCCCCCCCCCCCCCTACCTGCATAACTTCTGTAACACTCAGTCATCACTTCCTCCATTTCTAACCCTCTCTTTCCCCCCAGCCGTCAGGTCGGGGTTTTGTAGATGGTGGTTTGTGGTCGGGGAAACATCTGCTCCTACAGTAAACCATCTGTTCTGTCTAATAGCGATCGTCTTGACTCTGTGATGTTTGCTTGGCATGTCAGTGGAATGAAGAAAGCACACCAAGCTCATAATTACAGTGCTGTGAAATCAGGAGAGGGGGAGTCACCTTGTCTTTCATTATAAACTGGTGCATCTGTTCATAACTCTCCCTCTCACCAATGAATATGTTTTTCACACTATAGTATAGAACAGGGGTGGGCAAACGTTTTGACTCGCGGGCCACAATAGGTTCTAACGTTTGACAGAGGGGCCGGACCAAGAACAGATGGATGGAGTATTTGTGTGAGCTAATATAAATGACACATGAAAGCTATTGCATTAAAGGATTTGGCCTTTTACAGGTAGCATTACAGGGAAAAGGTCAAATGAATGACGTTTAATTATAATAAAATTTTATTTAATGATATAATTTGGACAAGTTTGGCGGGCCGGATTAAAAGGACCAACGGGCCGCATATGGCCCCTGGGCCTGGGTTTGCCCAGGGGCCATATATATTGCTTGGAACGTTTGAGTCCGAATAAAAATGTGTGAAAGTCCAAATCCCGAAGCTGTTGAGCATTGACTTTAGAAAAGAGGGATTATCCCACGGCATAGAAATGATTTCTGCTGAAAAAAAAATAAGAAAACTGTTAAAGAACTTTACAAAGAAATCCTGAACCCATCCTTCTTGAAGAATTCTCCGTTGAAATGTCTGGTCCACTCCACTATCATCTAGAGGCATATATTAAACTTCTCAGCACTGAACTTTATAATTTGACTTGCAAAGGGTGCAAGAAAATAGGTTCTTTATGGCAATGTTTACCTCAGCCAAGGAGAGCATGCGTTGTTTTCAGCCATTGGTTTGTCTGTTTTTGAGCAGGTTTTCTAAAAAGATTATATATATATATATACAACCTGTGTAATCGCCTACCTCTATTGGACCTCTATATATATATATATATATATTACATAATTACAGTGCTGTGAAATAAGGAGATACATCGAGTCGGTATACAACAAAACTCAAGGACCAATTGTGGTCATAAATCGACGACACCCTTTATCTATACCTATTCACATAAATACTGTCTCTGTACTTTTTTTTTACGTAAGAAAAAGTTACCCAGCTGTGATTCCTGATTGATCATGAGCCAGTGAATTTAGCCTTACGAAGCCTTTCTTTGTCTACTCTTGACTTTGTGAGTTTGCAGCAGTAGCCAAGTGTTAGAGACATTCATAATGTTTACGCCTCACTTATATAAGTTAACTGCTGAAGAAGCCATGATGAGTTGTGGTGGCTCAGCTTTACGATGCTGATGGAAAAACCTGGTGTGGGTGTGCGCACACGCGCGTGTGCGCACGTGTAATTGTGCAGATCTTGACTTGAATGCTTGTTAGATGCCCAGACTAAACACAACTCTGAAGATGTTGTTGGTAACAAGGAATCAACACCTAAAACACTCCCCCCACAGTTGGATGGCATCTGTCAGCGTGTCGTCTGTCAATCAATACCTCCTCCCAGCTATATTCCAGGAAGAGGGCAGAAAACCCTCCTTCCTCAATGTAGTTGAGCCTTTTTGCCCTGACAATAACAACGGAGCCTCAGTGTCTCAAGTCTCACTCAAACACGACCCCGTGGACTCGCACACAGACCTCACCCAGGAAAACCCCCTTTGTTCCAAGCTCAGAGAAATATGAATACTACACAGTGAAAACACATCCAGGGGTTATTAGTGAGTGTGCATGTCGCCATTAATCATTTGTAAAGCAAACCTTGTGTTGACACAGCAAATGTGGTTAGAGGGAATTCTACTCCCAACGAGGCACCTCGTGTAAATATGACTGAAAGTGTTTCTGTCACAAAAGTTAACAAACGTCAAAAAACCAAAATCAGTTTGCCCCTCACAAAGTATGCACTAAGATTGCACGTGCACATTTTCTTGTGCAATGGCTCTGTAGTGAAAGATGGGGGAAGCACGGACACAATGGAGGTGAATTAGGGAGTTGAATGATGGACAGAGTGTGTTCACGGTTTGTGTGCAAGCTTTGCCATGGGATTTGTTTGAGGGTGGTCCTCCTTGCTCCATTTTTCTTTGGTGATCGAGGAACTCGCTTTCGGTTTTACCGACACACACAGACGCAGTTGGTTTGCTGACGGTCCAATAGAGGTAGGCGATTGCACAGGTTGCCCAAAGCTCAATCAGACAGAAAATGGGGTAGTAAAGAGAGCCTGGCTGTTCAGGGTGTAGTATAAAACAGACATGGTGAAAGTGATCTGATCCACGCTGTGTGTGTGTGTGTGTGTGTGTGTGTGTGTGTGTGTGACCGGGGGAGGGGTCTCTCCCCACTGGATATAGGAAATAGCAACTAACAGATGGGGGGACATGATTAATTATGGGTCCATTTCAAGACTACATTTTCTTGAGGACCAGAGAGGGTAGAGGACCACCATATCGCAAATATTTTATTTATATACATTTATATATATATATATATATGGAAAAATCCTTCAGTACCTTTGTGTGTTCACTGTAGACCAGAAGTACATCAAAATAAAAGCGGACTTAATGCCTTACTCTGATGTTGCTAGCTGCACATCAAATAGTTGATGTTCTTTACTTCCTGAAGAACAATAAAAGACAAGATGTTTAATGTGAACACATGGAGTTGTGTAGGATGTGGAAATGATGTGACTCGATCTCAGCCAGCCGTAAAAGGTTACACAATAAACACAAACAGCTATCGAAAACGAGGCTGTAGCTCTTCCATTCCAGGCCTGGGAGGATTTTTCCCTTTGACAATGTTTTAAAGAGCATTTTGTTTTGCTATTGACAACATGATAAATATCCATAAATGTTCCTTTCCTCTTCCTCTCATCCTCTCTCTGGAATGAAGCAGTGTAGATATGTTATCTCTGACGCTGTGTCTATCGGGCAGCCTGTGCCCCACCCATGGAGAACGTCAGGCACAGAATGAACGACTAGACACACAACACACATCTTTCCTTAGACAAGGGGGAAAACAGAATATTAGTCAGTTGTGTTTTCCTTTTTGCCATTTACACCAAGGTTTCTGCTGCCTTGATATTGCACAGGACGCATGTCTATGTTTCAAGTCATCTATCTATGTTTACCTCTGATTGGTTGCTTCCATTGTTCAATTTAAACTCAAAGATTCAGGTCGAGCAGGGGAATATCGGGATTTATCGGTTACCCAATCACTCCTTCACTGAGCTCTGTGTCATGGTTGGACTCCCCCAACACTCCCTCCATTCCTCCCTCTCTAACTGGAATGACAATCACATTGTGCGAGGAATTTCTGAAGTCTACGGTTGTACGCTAGCCAAAGATCTTCTGCCGCTGTGAACATAAGTTATGGCTGGATTGACAATCTGTGAATGTCTTATTGTTCATAAAAGTGAGATCCTCTCAGTTTTTGGAGGAATTTTTTCCAGCTTATGCCAAAAAGCAGCTGTCTCACCTGTTGCTGGTTAAGGTTTCATACCTGTTTGATAGGCAGAGCTTGGACAGCGATGTAAGAGATTCGTTACATCATCATTTCTGTTATGAAGGAGGAGGAACATCTTGTCCCTTCTGAAGAGGCAACAGGTTCGTTCTTTAATTCTTAAAATAAGTCCAGCCACAACACTTGGGGGGGGGGGGGGGTGGGAGGTATTGGGACGAACGGTGTCCCTATTCCAAACATGGATGGTGTTCTGTTATTGGGCTTCGGTGCTAGTCACAGTTTCTCCATAACGAACACCTTGTTCGAACACAGGGATGTCCATAAGTACACGTGGCACCAGAACACCATAGGCCGGATGATCGGCTTTATTATTGTGTCATCGGACCTCCAGTCGCGTGTCTTGGACACTGAGGTGAAGAGAGGGGCAGAGCTGTCAACTGATCACCACCTGGTGGTGAGTTGGAGCTTCTGGACAGACTTGGCAGGCCCAAACTTGTTTTGAGGGTCTGTTGGGAACGTCTAGCAGAGCCCTCAACCTCCAGGAGAACTTCTCCCAAATCCCGGAGGAGGAGAAAGGAGACTGGGAACATTGAGTCTGAGTGGACGATGTTCTCCACCTCCATTGCAGCTGCTTGGAGATATGGTCACAGGGCCTCAGGTGCCTGTTGCGGCAGCAACCCCCGAACCCTTTGGTGGAGTCCGGAAGTAAGGAATGCCGTCAAGCTGAAGAAGGAGTCTTATCGAGTATTGTTGACTTGTTGACTTGTTTAGCACAAGCTGATAGGCTCCCATTGTAGGTGGGAGGGTCAAGGTGAGTAGCGGAGAGAAACGCAAAGCACCAGTTGTGAGTGCAGCTACGGCTAACGCTAGCAGCAAAGACGTTAGCAACTTAGCGAGCCATAGCAAAGCTCTTCACCAAACTAAACTGGAGGAGACGCCCTGCTATGAGCAGGTCTGTGACTGACAAGCTGACAAATGTGCTTGCCAGGTGGATAGCGATGACCTGCGGGCCGATAAACATGGTGGAAGACGAGGGGTTAACAGGAGGCGCTGCAACCTGCGTCCAGTGACCCATCATACAAGCCTCCGCGCAGGAAGACAGTGATGATACGCATTTGAAGACCAATGCTGGTTTATTACAAGCAGTAAGGAGTAATGGCAACACTGTACTAACAACTCAGCTGTTTATGAGTTTTAACAGATTTCATAAATGCTCACACTATCTGAAATGGCATTCGTGTGTGTGTGTGTGTGTGTGTGTGTGTGTGTGTGTGTGTGTTGCAGCCATGGAGGAGCTGTTGTGTGAGCTTCGTCTGTTCCTGGACCTGCTGGACAGGGAGTACCTGAGCGCCGCGGTGCGAGAGAGGAAGATCCAACTCTCTAACATCCTCCACAGAGTCCTGGCAGATAAAGGTGAGAACGGACTCTTCAGTTTATTCGATTCCACTCTGATTCATGTTCCTTAAATGGTTTCATCTATCAAAAGATCATCATTGGGCAACAATTCAGTTATTGTTAATAGTTAATTCAGTTGTTGTAACATCTTATTTGCCATTAAAGATAGACAAGGAAAAAGTATTAAATCTCTTTGTTCCTTTGGTTTTACTGGTGTTTCTTTATGGTTAAAATGTTCTGTATTTATGCTTTCTCTCCGTTTCCTTCTCTTTACTAGCTTAGAATATGAACATATATTCCTATGTAATCAAATGACTGCATAATTGTGTTTGTATAATTAAATTCCAAATGGATTAGCAGAGTTAAAAGGAATATTCCCAACTCCAATCTGCAGGCAATTTAAAGTGAAAAGTCAATTTTTCATTTCCATTATTGCCAGGCGAGAGAGTTCTCTTCTGTTCATTTCACGATTATTTATATCAAAGTGATGCATCTCATGTGTCATAGTTTAAGAGAGTGCTAATGGAAATATTGATTTTAAATTGATAAAATCATCATCATTTACAGACATCTTAAGTCTTTCTTTGGCATCCAGCTCATACTGGTACTTTTGTCTCCTTTATGAAGCTTTAGATTTTTTTATTTATTAATATGCTATCGACAACTGGTCGGTTAATGTGAACGGAACAAAGCCATCGTGGGCCTCCAGGAGTTTCTGTTTGTTCGTTAATGATTTCTGTCATTTCTCTCACCCCTTCCCCCAGAGCCTTCATTCAAGTCAGAAATCCACAGTGGTCTACCTGCCCCTCCCCAGATGCCCCTTCCTGAGATCCCTCACCCCTGGCTGGTAAGACCTGCCTGTGGCTCTTAGTCGCCGGACTGTCCTGTCCTCTGGCGGATTTCCATCTTTATCTGGGCCAAGCTTGTGTTCTGACAGGAAACTTTACATAATGGCAACGCTGACAAATTCTTGTTTGAACAATGCAGTTGTCTTAGAAGTGGGTCGGATTTAGTCCACAACACCTTTTCATGGCTTCCTTTAGAACAGCGGTCCCCAACCTTTTTTGCGACACGGACCGGTTTCATCTAAGACAGTATTTTCACAGCCTGATCTACATTTGCTCGATAATCGTTAATGACGCAGCCGTCCTGGCGTAGTCTAATAATAAATCATCCCAGTGCTTATGCTAAATGCAAACATCAATAGACAATACACAACATTTCATTTATAAATTAATAATCAAAATCTTTGTAAAAGAAATTATTTATTTTCGAACAAAAATCCTTTATTAAAAATAAATAATTATAATCAAATTAGTGGGAGCCCTGAGCTTGTTTCTCTGCAACGAGCCGGTCCCATCGAGGGGTAATAGGAGACAAAGACACCGGAAGTGTGTCCCATCGAGGTGTAACGGGAGACAATGACGCCCGAAGTGTGTCCCATCGAGGGGTAACGGGAGACAATGACAGCCGAAGTGTGTTCCATCGAGGGGTAACGGGAGACAATGACACCAGAAGTGTGTCCCATCGAGGGGTAATGGGAGACAATGACACCCGAAGTGTGTCCCATCGAGGGGTACTGGGAGACAATGACACCAGAAGTGTGTCCCATCGAGGGGTACTGGGAGACAATGACACCAGAAGTGTGTCCCATCGAGGGGTAACGGGAGACAATGACACCAGAAGTGTGTCCCATTGAGGGGTAATGGGAGACAATGACACCAGAAGTGTGTCCCATCGAGGGGTAACGGGAGACAATGACAGCAGAAGTGTGTCCCATCGAGGGGTAACGGGAGACAATGACACCAGAAGTGTGTCCCATCGAGGGGTAACGGGAGACAATGACACCAGAAGTGTGTCCCATCGAGGGGTAACGGGAGACAATGACAGCAGAAGTGTGTCCCATCGAGGGGTAACGGGAGACAATGACAGCAGAAGTGTGTCCCATCGAGGGGTAACGGGAGACAATGACACCAGAAGTGTGTCCCATCGAGGGGTAACGGGAGACAATGACAGCAGAAGTGTGTCCCATTGAGGGGTAACGGGAGACAATGACAGCAGAAGTGTGTCCCATTGAGGGGTACTGGGAGACAATGACCGCAGAAGTGTGTCCCATTGAGGGGTAACGGGAGACAATGACAGCAGAAGTGTGTCCCATCGAGGGGTAACGGGAGACAATGACACCAGAAGTGTGTCCCATCGAGGGGTAACGGGAGACAGGACACCAGAAGTGTGTCCCATCGAGGGGTAACGGGAGACAATGACACCCGAAGTGTGTTCCGTACGTCCAGTCTGTTCCGTAGTTTGGTTTTGGTTGTGGTCACTACAGAAAATCCCGCTTCGCAAAGACAGGAAGTTAGAAATGGAAGCAGGGTTTTCAATGCTTTTTGGGCGATCTCAGGACATTCTGCCTTGACTTTAATCCAGAACACAGTTGTTGTCTGAAACATACTTTAAGGCCACCGTCATTTGTAATGTCCAGCAGTTTCTCCTCTTCTAGCACAGACAGGCTCGATTCACCAGGTTTGTTCACAAATGGGTCGCGGATCCATTCTTTCGCAGTCCGTCCGTCGGTCTTTTGTGGTCGGGACGTGCCGCTCAAACTCTTCTATCTGCACAAACTAACCTATCACGTGACCGAGACCTGTCACGAGGCACAGACGCATGCAAGTTACTTTTCAAAATAAAACACATTCAGACTGATAATCATTAAAAAAAAAAGTAAAAAAATTGGAACGTTCTGTGAGGCCCGGTAACAAATGCCTTACGGGGGCTTCCCTGAGAGATTAGGGTGAGGAAGTTCTGACATCCAGAGTCCTTTGGATCAAAAGGAGACGGTTCTGGCATTCTAGGCATTTGATTAGAATTTCTCGAGGACACCTCTCTTTGGAGGTTATCTGGGCTCGTCCAATCACCCAGCGGCAGACCCAGAACTTGCTGGAGGGATTATGTATCTCATCTGGCCTCAGCATCTCCCCCGGGAGGAGCTGGGAAGTGTTTCTGGCAAAAGGGACCGTTGGAATACCCCTTTCAGTCTGGTTTCACTGCGGCCAGAGAAGAGAAGGAACATGATGGATTGAATCTGAAGGCATCTGTAGTTGAATTAATTATCCTTGACTCATGATCACAGACAACATCATGTAAAGGATAAGCTAAAGAAGTAGACAGTGAATCACGGCATGGTCCTGTCGGAGTAATTCTTTGGGTCACCATCTAAGCATGCATGTTAATACCTTCAGTTTAGAGCCTGGATTAAAGATTTCGTCTCAGTATCCCGCAAAACACGAGCAACTCCAGAAAAAGTGGAAAACATGAATAAATGCATGTTTATAATGGTTGTAAGAGAAACTCGTCAAGGTTTCAATGCTAGCTTCCAGTGCTCGGCAATTTGTGGAAATTGGTGAGGTTTTGGATCAAGACTAAAACAGATTAAAATAGTCCTTGCATATTCTTTTACCACATGGATGCGAATTTAATCATCCAGAGACTCGGAGCCACGTGCGAGGCGTCTTTACTGGGTTTTTACTGGGTCTTGTGAAGCAGCAGGGAGGCCAGTGTAGAGATCGACACTCTTCCTGCTGCACACAGCGCCTTGCAGCACCGTCGGTCTCTGTGGCCTGTTGCATCCCCGTGTGAATGCGTGTGTGTTCGTGTGAGTGAAGTGAAGAGCTTGCATGTGTAGAGGCCCAGCATGAGGAATGACATGGAGTGTGTTGAATTTGGAGTCTCTCTCTCGCACACACACACTAGGCCTTACGTTGCAGTTTGTAATTAGAAGCAGCCCCGGCCCCCTCCTGTTACTACCCTAGTGTGTTTGGAAATCCTACCCCTTTTTTTCCTGGAAATCTCCATTTGAGAGGAGTGGTGTTTTTATGAAATCCTAGCCCCCCTCCTCTGTTTTGGTATTCATGGCACCTTTTGCGGTCCCTTTGGATCACAGATTTGTTTAGTTGATTGGTGTTAGCACATCTGTTTAAACCAGGGGTGTCCAAACTTTCTGTAGCGAGGGCCAAATTTGATCATGTGAACGATAATATTTTAAACAATAAAAGATGCATATAAATATTCTGTTCTTTCATATTTCCATTTGTGTAATACACAATGAACTTTACCAACTCTAAGCATTCTGATGAAAACATCAGGACACAAACAGAAACTCTGTAAAATACAACTCTGTGTGATAACACAACAACAGGTAAACCACTGACACTAATGTGATGCGTGAAACTGAGCTCTGGATCTCTGTACGCATGTCAGGTCTGGTTGGAGAGCAGTGACTAAAATGTGACGTAGGTGGGAGTCACTTAAGTCACTTTCACACTGTTTGGTCCGCTTTAAACGGAAAAGAGTTTGTTTCCTCTGATGGTCCGCTTCGTTTGAGCAGGTGTGAAAGCTCCTCCGAACTCTGGTGCGGATCAAACAAGCGAACTCTGGTCTGCCTGAAAATGTGGGTCTCGGTTTGCTTGCAAGTGAATCCTGATTCGGTTCGTATCAGTGTGAAAGCTAACCGGACCAAACACAGGACCAAATGTACGTAGTGATGCTGTACGCAGTGCATCTCGGGTAGAGGAAGTACAGCGCGCACTTGGATCGTTGTCCAATCAACGAGCGGCCCTTTCAACCACGTGATGCTGCTCAGAAAGTTCGGTGCGCTATAAGAAATGAGTGTGAAAACAAAATCGAAACAAGTGATCCGCTTGGTCCGGCGTTAAAACCACTTGATCTCAAGCGGTTCTTGTTCACGCTCATAGTAGATAAGAGTCTCCTCACACAAACATGTGGAGCCAAACATGCTGAACATTGTTTTTTTTCCGAAGATGTGCGCCTGTCTGTACTTGCTCATATCCAGCTGCCTTTAAAAAGACACGAGAGAGCTGCAGGCGTTGCTGCCTCATTCGCTGTCACAATGAAGCTCTATCATCTCCAGCTGCAGGTGAGGTGGAGTCTCATCAGGTGAAGGGAGAGGAGAATAACAACACGTCCTTTTTGTTAGTGGCAAAATCCCTGAAGCGGTCGTTGAACTCACCGGCAAGGGACGAGAGGACTGCTGCATGCCACTTCGTTTGCACACTCGTACAGCCGTGACGTCCCGCAGAGCTGGGAAATGCGTAGCGCAGGGTTCCGTAAGTGTCTCTGGAAAATGGCAGTTGACAGACATCTGTTATTGACACTGCCTCCATAAGTTGAAAATAGGAACTGTATGCTTAAGACGTGGCAAATATGAAACATTTTTTAGACAAAACGAAACACTCAGGCCGTATGAAATCCAACCTTAGGCCGTGATTGGTACGTGAACATGTGTGGTTTAAACACAAAGTGGATACTAGAAAAGCACTCGGAGAGCACACACCTCCGCCAAGCAGCTCATTCCCCTCGTATTTGGATTCACACCGTCCACATGGTGATCTGGATCATCATCAAAAGATGGTAAATTGTTCTTGGTGTCTTTTTACACCAACCATGAAAAGTCAAAGTGAATCAGAGTTTTTTAACTGATTGTTGAATCCGTAAATGTGGTTTTCAATATTTAAATTAGGGATGTCCCGATCAGGTGTTTTTGCCCCCTCCATCTTCAATGAACGCCTTAGTAACTAGGGTCGTTACTTTTTTCTACAGAGTAACAGCAGTAAAGTTCAGTTTTCTTGAATTACTTGGATGTAAAGCCCAGCTGCTGTCTTTCATCTTCCTCCAGCCCTCTGTCACTCCCGGACTCTGAAATTACCGTTCATCCCCGTTTCTTACTGACCTCTGGATGAGCTGTCTGGGCAAAGAGAAAGAATCTGTGCCACTCCCTCCCTCGCTCCATTTGTTTCAGTCAAACACACTTCATTTCAGATGAGAGGAAAGAAAAAGAAAGGAGGGAATGAACTTGAACGAGAGAAGCGAAGACAAGGTTGGGCGTTAAAGAATGACGATGTAATGTAGGCTTTCACTCAACAAGAAACACAGTTCATTTGCAGAATCATATATTATCGGGAGGAGCAGCCATTGGTGAGTGAGATACGTAGATGGGAAAGTATGGAGGATGAAGAGATGGCCTTGGTCTCGGTTTGACCCGTCAAGGCTCAGTTCTGAGTAAAACCAGCAATCAGACAAAGAGTCTGCGGCTTTAGGAGCTGCACCGATGCTCCGTCGACCTGGCGGCCTCTGGGAGCCATCGTGATGACTCACTGTTATACAAGGAATCATTACGTGTGCCCTTGTGGCTCTACAACGCCGTTGGTCTGGCAGTGAACACATTTTGTGATGCAAAACTGAAACAGAGTTTACGTCATTTACATAATGCGAGAAAAATGGAGGAGGTATTCTGTATCATTTACATCCCGTTTTGGCCGCGGGGTCGGGAGGGAGGTGGTGGGACAGATGGAAGGGGGAGGGGCTGTTCCTTTTAAAGCGAGTCCTCCTGGGTTTTATTTTCCTTGCCTTTAGCTCAGTTTTCTTAAGAAAAGTCGAAATCATTGATTTCTCCATACCGTACTGCGCAACAAAATCCGAGACGTGAACGCTATTTTCATATTTGGCGATTATTTCCTTCTTCAATTCAACAGCTGTTCTCAACTACTTTCCTGTTTTTTTTCCGGTAGTATTACTGCTGCCTTTCTTTGGATCCATGACTAAGACCTAAAGAGCTCTTTCCTCGTCTTTCGGCTTGTCCCACAGGGGTCGCCACACCGAATCAATCTTCTAGTCGATTGCATACTTAATTCTGGCTAAGTTTTACGCCGGATGCCATTCCTGCCGCAACCCTCTGCATTTATCCGCTTGGCCTGCCGGTACCTGTCTGGAGTCTGTCAGAGTCATTTCTATAACACCCTGTGTAAAAATAATTAAACGCAAACAAACTGAATCGGGCAGACAAACTTCGACACTTTATCGATCGTGAGAGGACCGTCCGTCCTGCAGCTACGCACGATGACCTCTGCCGATCCCGTCCCTCGGGACAATTTATTAGTACAGGAGAAGGAGGCGGTTCTTAGCTATTTGTATAGACCCCCCCAGCCCCACCCAACTCACATAGCACCCTATCCCTTTGGCCCCACGTTGCCTCTTCAGACTGTGACCCATGGGCGAAGGCCCGGCCACCAGTCGTTTGCTATCGTGCCCCACCCCCAGGCCTGGCTCCAAGAGGGGGCCCCGGCGAACCGCGTCCGAGTGAGGGAAACTCTGGACCATTCATTTTTCTCATCATAAGGGGTTTATTTACCAAACATCCACCATAAAACAAGGAAACAATATTAAAAAAAATGTATCAAGCTCTATTCTTCTTATTTTTTAATGCTTCTATTTTGTTATTGTTCCATTCTTGCTGACTTTCAGTGTTTAAGAGCAAAAATACAAGGTTTTCTGTCCCGGCCGTGGATTTACCCCAGAACAGCGCCAACAGGGGGAGAACAAGAGCCGAACTGTCCGGTTTGTTTGTGCTGAAGACTGTGGAGTCCATTGATGCTTCCACCAGCTCTTTTAGAGTTGATGCTGTCAGAAAGCACAACGGCAGCTCCACTGAGGGACAACGTTGACCAGTCTTCCTGTTAAGACAAATGATTTCCATCTGTGTTGATGTTGGACAGTGGTGCCACCCCCTCCATCTGCTGTGCCTCATCCTCCCATATCTTCCCCGAAGCAGAACCCCCCCCCCCCTCCCACCCCGCCCTCTATATGCACGTTCACGACACAGTGAGGTGCGCTCATGTGTAGGATGTGCTGTATACACACGAGCCAGATTGCTTTATCCGTAACAGTCTGGCTCCCATTTGGAATTCATTTCCTCGTCCTCTCATTTCAAATGAGGCAACCCCCTCCTGAAGATAAATATGTGTCTCAGGCCAAAACCAATGCTCCCCACTCCAGGTTTGAAAGCATTCCGAGGCGTTGTTTGGTATCACAAATAGTTTTGAGGGGTCTTTCTTTCAACATGCCATCTTCTCATTGTTATGTAGGTGGCCCTGTTCCAGCAGCATTGGATTTGGAATAAATGTAGTCTTCTTGTCTTTTTCCAAACCAATTGTTATCTAGCCTGGAGCAGAAACAGACGTAGCAAGTAAATGTGACACTGCATTGTGTCGAGCTACAGACTGAAGGCACAGAAGGACTGACTCCCTGTCCCAAAGTTTCAATTCAACTAGATGCTTTTGTCCGTCTTGAGAAATAACTTTCCTTTGGAATTCTTCACATGGCATTCGATTTGCTGCTGATGAATCTGTTTTCAGATTAGTCTTAATTCCTCGGTGGTGTTGCCTCACTTTGTGGCTTGGTCTGCTGCAGCATTCTGTGACATCCGCATTTAAGGCAGGAAACTAAGTTGTTCAGCGGATCGTATTAGAAGGTGTCATACTTTGTCTTTGGGGTAACCCAAAGCAAATTGGAGACATATTAAATCTTAACTTCAGTGACACATGCCTACAGCATAGTTAATCCTGTGTGCCAGAACGTTTTCAGCCATCTTATAACACTCTGGGAAAAGTCCCTGTTGAGAAACTTGGCCACAAATGGAAAACCTATTTCACAACTTTTTTCCCCAGCTCAAGTGATTTTGAAGGCTTTTAACAAGGCCAAGTTTTTTTTTTTCCCCTTGAAGCATCATGTGTTCGAAGTGACTTAATAAACCACTGAGAGAAAATTCAAGCAACTTCTGTCGTCTGATGAAGACCTAATAGAGCTCACAGAACGGAGCAGATGAAATTCATGCATATTTCATACAGAATAAATATGAATCTACATTCTAAACATCTAAAGAAGTGCAGGATGATGAGAATTGTTGACTTGATTGTGAAATAACCAGGCAGAAATGTGTATGATTCACAAGTTTGTATTTACAGAATATTTATATTGTTAGACTTTTTGGGGGAATTACAGTGATTAGAACTGCATAACTAGCCCAACAAACATTCAGAAGTAGAAAAGACTGGGCGGAAACAATAAAACAAGTTAAACATGAAGGGAATCCATATCCAGCAAACAGGTGTGTGTAAACTGTGATGATGATGATGAATATATTTATTAGATAGAATGTTAGAGTACAAGTACAGTCACACAGTAGCATGTATTACAGTACAAATAAAGTCAAACATCCTGTCTAAGAGGAGCATTTCTTGCGGTCTTGTTTCCGTTGAAAGTCCTTCGTACATAAATCATCCACAATTAACAATACAAATAAAACCAATATTAAATTACTCAACTGATGCAACGTAACATTAGAAAAACAAAAATAAAATGATTTTACACCGCCAGTGCAAACTAACAATTAATCTAAAATAAATTACACCACTGATGCAAAATGACAATGAATCACAATAAATAACTTACATAAATTACAATAAATTAGTAAAGCAATTAATACGTGCAACGTAGGTGGACAAAAAAAAGGAGGGGGGGTTTGATCCGGAGAGAGTCGTGATGACTATCTCCGTTTCTGTCCCCCTAAAAGGTGTATTTTTAGGGCCTTTTTGAAGGAGGCCAAAGAGGTGCATGTTTTGAGGGCGGGAGTCAATCCGTTCCACCCTTGGGTGGCCGTATTGTAAAAAGATGATTTACCCATGTTAGTCCTGTAGGAGGGGGTAATCAGGTTGTTGTTTGAGCTCCCTCTAGTGTTGTGGCTGTAGGACACATCTGTGATTATGTCTCACTGCTGGTGAGATAAAAATGAATTCAGTCATCAGTCAAGCTCAGTTTGGCTGGGTGATTAACCTCAATCAGATCAGAAGCAAGACGAAGTCAGTTTTAGCCTCTAAATCAGGGCGGCCCGCAGGACAATATGAAAGTTTAAGGTTAATGCGGCCTGCGAGTTATATATGAAATGTTAAATTTTTTTATTCAATGAATGACTATTTCAAGAATGTCTTGAGTTTTCGATTGTTAAAAATGCTGAAAAGTGCGTAATATTTAACATTTTCTCGAAGCCACTTTTTTCAGAAAATTGGAAAAGTAAGATATGCTTGTTATTGGCGTAAACCTGATGTGGCCCGACCTCACCCAGACTTTGCCTCCTGCGGCCCCCGTGTAATTTGAGTTTGAGACCCCTGCTCTCAATGTTAGATTTCACCGTGTGAATTATATCATTTTGGGATTCATGCATGATGCAGAAACCACATAATAAGACAAACACTTTCCCTCGTCTGGTATACATTTTTGCCCCCTATACGATAAACTGTAGTATTATTATTAGTAGTAGTAGTAGTATTTATAGTTATGAAATGTAATATGCAGCAGAGAGGGCTGATTGGCTCAGGGCCCTTCCAGCACACAAACACATTTGTGATTGCGTGCTGGCAGTGACGGGTAGGGAAGCAAACAGGAAGCCCTCAGTTTCCCTTTTGAGACCAGCTGACTTCATCCAAGCGAAGCAGTCACAAAGATTACTATTCTGCTCCACACACTGCACTCAAACACGATATTCTCCTTGAATACTCTGGGCTGATTTCATGAGTGACTTCATGCATCTTTGTACCATCCTGTAGTACATCAACATATTCAACATTATAGTTGAGGTTTTGACATCATCCTTGGTACGCTTGAAGCAACTATGGAGGTCCTTGCTTTCATCATGACGTACTTCACGAGAGGGTCGTCTGAGAGATAAATATGTGCAAAGGTGCACACTAACATTCGGTCATGTAGAGTTTCCGGATTAATCAGACCTCGGCCTCCAGAATTTATTGGCATATATAAACGATTGAGCGAAGTGCCAGGGTGGTGAGCTCAATTGTTCGGTATATATAAAATCCAGTGGAACCACGGTTCTCGAACATAATTCCGTGTCCATGTGGGCGAGTACCTGAGTCCTTGTGGGCGAGTACCTGAGTCCTTGTGGGCGGGTACCTGAGTCCTTGTGGGCGAGTACCTGAGTCCTTGTGGGCGGGTACCTGAGTCCTTGTGGGCGGGTACCTGAGTCTGTGTGGGCGGGTACCTGAGTCCTTGTGGGCGGGTACCTGAGTCCTTGTGGGCGGGTACCTGAGTCCTTGTGGGCGGGTACCTGAGTCCTTGTGGGCGGGTACCTGAGTCCTTGTGGGCGAGTACCTGAGTCTGTGTGGGCGGGTACCTGAGTCCTTGTGGGCGAGTACCTGAGTCCTTGTGGGCGGGTACCTGAGTCCTTGTGGGCGGGTACCTGAGTCTGTGTGGGCGAGTACCTGAGTCCTTGTGGGCGGGTACCTGAGTCCTTGTGGGCGGGTACCTGAGTCCTTGTGGGCGGGTACCTGGGTCCTTGTGGGCGGGTACCTGAGTCCTTGTGGGCGGGTACCTGAGTCTGTGTGGGCGAGTCTGTGTGGGCGAGTACCCTCCCTAACCCTAATCCTAACCCCTGGTTTAGTGTACATAATGTTTTATAGATTTATAGATTCTCTGTTCTGGCAGGTTTCTAACGCTTCAACAAATATCAAACTCTGAGGAATGGATGAGTGCTGACTCTGCAACTGCTCATCTGAAGCATTGGTGCATCTGAGCATTGGCACGAGACCAGACTGAAAACAGATATGCTGGAATTCCTTTGAGTGGGATTATCTAGAAATGAGAGAAGCAGCTAAGGGCAGACGAACAGAACATTCGACTCTCCCCTCGGTAGCATTCAGCCGACCTTGTCCACAGGTCTCAACCTTTGGTTGTACAAGTAGCCTGGTGACCAAAGGCTGGCAGAAGAAGGTTCCCAGATGTAAATGGAGGCCAAAACTCTCCTCAGGACAAATACAGCTAACCCGTAAAAGGTCTTTCACCAATGGTCTTGAAGGTCTAGATGATATTTCATTCATTGACAGCAATGCGTCCTTTAAATGACAAACTGGGATTTAGTTATAGAGCGGCAATCTGAACAGACTGTGTTACAAAAACGACCTCTCTCTGCTTCCAAAGACGCCCACAAAGAGTATGCTGCTACCTTTAGAGGCCTTTCTCTGAAGACAGACCTCAGAGAACATTCTCACAAGGTCATGAAGGGTAATTGACTTTTGACGATGCAAGTAAACAGTTAGATATCTCAATGTGTTTTGGTTTCCACTGTGGCTGCAGCTTTCCGTTAGCAGGGCATGCAACATCACTTTAGTCTTGAATGCCTTTTGGGAGTCTGTCTGTTTCTGTCTTTCTGTCGTTCGTCAATGACTTTTGTTTTTTTTTTAGTCAAGAACCAGATATTTCAGAAACATGTCTGTGAAGATTCTCATTCGTCCAGGTCATGGTAGAGACTTCAACTAAAGAAAGGTCTCCAGGTTTAGCCTACAAGTCCACTTGTCTTCATTAAGGATGGAGATCTTCAGGCCTCGGAGGTGCTCCAGTGTCAAATTATCTCAATTGTCTGAGACTGAAACACCCAAAGTAAATCTACGCAGTACTTTACACTGTAACCAGCCGTGTTCTTTCCATCTATGCAGGAAATGAAACGGTCAAAAAGTGTTTTTAATATCTCATTGCCATGTTAATTCTCCTGAGTGTTGTGTCACTCACCAGCCGGCCAAACCACCAGTTACATGACAAACTGGGTTTTGTCACGTAACTAAGGATGCACCGATTTCATGGTCAAATAAAATTGACAAAATGTGTCCAGATTTGCACCGTGTGTGTTTCTGGACCGGATAAATTGCCAAGAATCACGGGAAATGCAGCTTTCCCTCTCCACAGGGAGTGGCTCTCCTCTGCCGACTCAGTTTATCCTTCCCAGTCTCCCATTGGCACTGGGGCAGAAACATTTATTCAGCTCCAGTCCTCCTACACTGGGGCAGAAACATTTATTCAGCTCCAGTCCTCCTACACTGGGCAAAAAATCTTATACTTGGTATAAATGTTTGGATGTGAGTTTCAGGCCGCAGCCAGACGAACCTCCCCCACAAAACATCCAAACCAAGGTCAGGACTCCTTTACCACCACCTAATTACACATTGTGACTGTGGAATTCCAGCTTTCATGATATGTGCCTGAGCATGTGCATGAGCCGTGCACGGCATTCTCCTCATGCTCGTAACAAACTGTCAGGGATGAACGACTTTTAGACGATCACAGGACAGGAAAGTCGGAGGAAATCTGTGAAGGGCATTACTTCAGGTTGGCACGACCCGAACTAGGACTTGAACCCAAATTATATGCGACTCCAGAAACAATGTCCAATTCAATAATGTTTTAATGCAACACATCAACAGAAATCACTCTCAGAGAAATAGAATTGCGACCGTGATAAAGAACAAAGTTAACAAATCAAGAATGGCAAAGTATCAAAGAATAAAATTGCACGGCACGGATTGCTGCTCAAACATACAACACAGGTCAAAGGGAGGTACAAACAATTCATACGTGAGGTAGGGGAACGCAGGTGGAACCAATCGGGGCGGGACTGACAATCACACAAAGGCAGGAAGTCAAGGTCAGAAAGGAGAGAGGAGGGGCGAGTGCCAAAATAAAACAGGAAGTGGGAAAAACACAGACACAAGACACTAAACATGACTGAGCACATTTTCCTGGACGTGAGACAGGAGCCCCGTGCAGGATGACCGTAACATGGGTGATAAAGTTTTATGCATTTTTGGGGTTTTTTTTACATTTTTGCTGAGATTTTCTTTTGCTTCCTTCAACAATTTTACCACAGTAGGTGTGTGTGTGTGTGTGTGTGTGCGTGTGCTCTCCTCATCTCTACGCTTCGAGTCACTACATAGCAGAGGCGTGGGATCACATTGTTTGGAGGGAAATGTAACGTATTCTGCTTCACTCAGGGAAAACGCTTCGCCAAACAATGATTATTAATGGCTTTGTTGTTTAAACGTCTCGGACAGGAAGTTGTTGTGAGGCGAGACACGGAGCTCACGTCAAGCAATCCTCCCAGGTCTACTCAGGTATGCGCTGGCTTTCATGCTTTAATGGTCGAGGCGTTTGCTCTGTTGGCTTCTCTGCCTTCCCTTCTGTCTTCCCCGTCAGGGTTTCTTTTTTTTTTTAGAATAGGGCTGGGGCAAGGAGGAGGATGCTGACGGTCCAAGAATTTAGCGAGGCTGCTTATCCCAGCCAAGAAATGAGTTCACCAGATCGCCTCAAATGATATGCGATAAGATTTACGCAATAAGCTTCAGAAAGTGAAACGTGCACGACAAAGAAGAGGATTATTGGATGACGTATTTACTAAGGATGCACCGATTACAATTTTCTGGCCGAACACCGATTTGATTTAAATCCTGATTTTTAAAAATAACTGACAGCAACACCTTCAATGTTCCAAAAATCTGTGCAGCAGGTTACCCTGCAGAGCCGGTTTGAGCCTCTCACCAAAATAAAGTGCACAGCAATATTGCACTTTTACAGATAAAAGGAAATGACAAAGTTTGAGGTCGTTAGTAAAATAACTATCTACAGGACAAACTCACAAAACGGCCACAAGTCGGATTCAAACCCGCGACCTCCCTGCTGTGAGGCAATTAATATCTTCTCGTTTTCACAAGGATGTTTTTTTTATATTTAGTAATTAGCAAAAAGGAGGCTTTACCTCTTGCTTGCTTGTTCCTCTAGAAATTTAAATGTTTGCAGTCAAAAACTCAGTTTCATTCGGTGGCAGTGCATTTTTTGGGAACGCGGTCTGTAAAGTGTGTCATGATGATGACGTTGGTCTAACAAGAGTCATTCCTGATGCCGAGTTTTCCACCTGCGGGTTAAGAGCAACGCGCCATTAGAGTGAGCTGGTTCTGCGCCAATCGTTGGCTAACGGAGATCTCGGCTGTCGCCATTTCCTGCTTTGATTGATTCAAACGTCTGTTCTCTCTCCAGCCTCCAAACAGTGGCCCTCCTCCTCTGCCCAGCTCCTCTTTACCAGAAGGATACTATGAGGAGGCGGTACCTTTAGGTCCTGGAAAGGCTCCGGAATACATCACCTCCAGTGAGTGACACACACTGACACGACGGTTCCTCGGGAAGCAGTGTGTGAAGCACGAACCCCCCCGTCTTCTTCACCTCCTTTTCAGACTATGACTCGGACGCCATGAGCAGCTCCTACGAGTCGTACGATGAGGAAGAGGAGGACGGGAAGGGTCAGAAAATGCGTCACCAGTGGCCATCTGAAGAGGCGTCCATGGATCTGGTGAAGGACGCCCGGATCTGCGCTTTCCTGTTGCGCAAGAAACGTTTTGGCCAGTGGACCAAACTCCTCTGCGTCATCAAAGAAAACAAGCTGCTGGTGAGGGACGCTGCCGTCTGTGCTTGTCTGTGCTCGTCTGTGCTCGTCTGCGCTCGTCCGTGCTCGTCTGCGCTCGTCTGTGCTCGTCTGTGCTAGTCTGTGCTCGTCCGTGCTTGTCTGTGCTCGTCTGTGCTCGTCTGTGCTCGTCTGTAGGCGCTGCCACCAAATCGCCTAAAGGCGGTTGAGCAGCATCTCCTTCCATTCTGCTTCCTACAGTGTTACAAGTCCTCCAAAGACCACACCCCCCAGATGGAGCTGAGCCTATCGGGATGCAGCGTCACACACATTCCCAAAGACGGAAAGAAAAAGAAGCACGAGCTGAAGATTGTCCACCAGGGGGCGGACGCCTTAGTGCTGGCTGTTCAGAGTCAAGAACAGGCCGAAGAGTGGCTGAAGGTAACACAAATGTTACGTAATACGTGGAACAGCGGGATGCGGTTCCCTGTTGCCAAGCAGAACAGTGTTCAAACACTTGATGTTGTTCTTTGTGGCTAAATATCTGTCGGCTTTCAACGTGGACGATTCCTAAAAGGTTCCTCGTCTAGACTGAGACGGATTCTCTACTTCATAAATTTCGTTATACGTGTTCTCCAGAGTTTCTTCACTCGCAATACTTTAAGTTTCCATGAGCGCCCCGCTTGAACTGTGTGCCTCTGCATGTAACCAATCAGATGGTGCTGTGGGTGGGACAATGCTGGAGACAGGAGTAACTGTGGACAGAGAGGCGTTGCTGGGATCAAAGGGATCCAGAATCCAGTATCGCTTCTGGATCATCACCAATAGGTTCTAGATTGTTCTTGGTATCTTCATACACCAATTCTGAAAAGTAAAAGTGAATCAGAGTTGATTTTTAACAGATTTTTGAATCCATAAATTGGGTTTTCAACGTAATATTTTTTCCGAATGTCATTCTGGATCCGGATCTGGATGAATTTCAGTGGTGACATACAGATAACAAAAATGTCAAAGTGATCCAGAACCCTGGATCTCTTCTGGATCGTCCCCAAAGGTTAATCATCTGTTCCTGGTAACGTTCCCAACATTTTCTGAAAATGTCATCCAGATCCGTCCCAAACATTTTCAGTCATCTCGCTAACGGACAGACAGACAAATGCCGGCGATTTCTCCACCTCCACCTCGCCTCGCCTCGCCTGATGCTGATGATGATGATGATGGTAATATGAGTAAGAGTTAATTAGTGAATTAATAAGTGATAAAGATGATGGGCCCTTTCTATAGTAGTCATCTCGTGCTCCCTCTGAGCTGAACGAGTTGCTCTTTAGCTTAGCAGCTAGCACGGATGATTAATGGCGTCGCTCTCATGTGTTCTTCCTGCTATCAAATAAGCCCTTTGTGAGCAGGCGGTGCTTTCGCTCTTATGTGAAGATATTTGGTTTCT
>NW_027180989.1:0-22579 GCF_040956055.1 Brachionichthys hirsutus
CTTTGGTGAAGCTCTCATTCAACTCCGTCCACACATTTTTGCTTAATCCTGATAACAACCCAAAACAGATACATATCCACATTTATAAATGAAAATAGTAATAAAAAAAACTTTTTCAAGGGACAGAAATGTCACCTAATTGCGATCATTTTAGATATATCTTGTTTTGATCAGTTTAAGAGTTATGTTGTTGTTTCTACTGAGATGAAATCGTGGAGCAGAAGAAAAATCCGTAATAATTTTGTGTCTAGAAGAGTGGAAAGTAACATTCTTTTCTTTTTGAAAACGACTCATTTTGGATTTCAAATATTTTACTGACCTAAAACATGATTGGCAAACATACGGAATATATACTTTCTTTTTTAAATCCATATTTATGCACACAAGACCTTAAAACCAGCAGCCATGACGTAAGCCCAATAAACGTGTCGTTATCAGGTTTGATGCAATACCCCTTTCATTTTGCCCAATTTAGCAGAATTTCAACCAAAACAATTTCTCCTCCATACTTGTCAGAATGGATGTCAGTTGAGAAGTAATGCAATTCACTTTTCAGAATGTATTCAGTTTTCCTCTTGTGTCAGTTTAAATGGAGCGTATTTAGATGAGATTCTGGGCTTCACCATGAAAATGACTGCTGGCACTTTACTGATATTCACCAAACTAGACTCTGGGAATGAAAGCAGAGGGGAAAAAAAGACTAACCATGAATACATTTTTCATCATCGACGTGGCCAAGATATTCTATTTACACCACATTTCTTTGGGTCTTTATATCGAGTTAATGAGATTTCAAATACATGCGAAAGAGCAGCATTGAAATTGCTATTCAGTTGAAGCATGGCATGGGATGAGGGCGGGATTCCACCAGATGACAGAAGAGCTATTACCGGCCCGCTCCGTTTGGAGAACAGAGAACCTCTTGGAAATGCAATAAAAGGGAGGCAGTGGCAGAGATTGTTTGAGGGTTTCGGGTTTTTAATCTGTTGAAGGTGTGATGTGGAAAAGAAAAGCGGGGAGGTGTGAAAGGATGCCACTGTTAGAGGAGAGCTGTCTTCAGCAGTGGCTATTCTCATGTTTCTAATTACCGTCAGTTAGTTTTAATCCACTGAACTCTTCTTTCCCTTGCTAACGAGTCAACCTTTCTCATTTTCAGTACTGAGAGATTATTGATAGCTCACTAATATGAAGAAAATAATCAAAATGGGCCAATCAAAGTAAAAATACACAGGTGTGAACAACCCCAATCCTTGCCTGAATCCAGAGCGAGGTCATAATACAACATGCCCCTCAAAGGAAACAGAGAGGGGTCGACAAAAAATGCTGTTACCAAAAAGTAGCACAGTCATTCAACCAGAAATCCATTATATTTCATATAATTTTACAGGTAGGTAGGTAAACCACCGAGGGGAGAAGAAAGACGATTGCAGCGACAATTAGCAGCAGCGTAGAATAGAGGTTTGAGACATAAGCAGTTTTGGAGTTTTGAAGGATGCTGAGGATGGAACTGCCAGGGAACAGGACTAGAGGACGACCTAGGAGTTTGAAGCATTTTTTTAGCATCCTTTTCAGCAACGTGGATTTTTCCTCCTCTTCCAAGAGAATACATTCAGAGGACACGCACACACACACAGACACAATTCCATTTGACCTCTCTGTCAGCTGGGTGACAGAAACCACAAGAGGAATGAATAGTGATGAGCCCGAGAGGACACTGAGGTTTCATGAAGCTTTATGTACTCTGCAAGCCAGAGACCGGGGGTGGGGGAGGGAAGAGGTTAGTCAAAGATACAGCATGCAAAAGAGACAGAAACAGTGAAGGCTCAACTGTGTGAGACGTCCAGGGCTTTAAGAGTTCATCCACAGAGGACCTGCCCAGTGTTGACAGCACCCTCTATGACACCCCATTAGATTTCCACAGGAGACCTCAAGGAATGAGAAGTCAGAGCAGATTTCAGGGTCAGAAGTGAGAATGTCTCTCTTCTTTACACCACATAATTATTCCAACTAATTATTGCAAGCTTAACTTTAATTGTCATTTTAAATATGAAAAGGCATGGACAGTATGTTTTCTAATTGAAATTTTGAATTTCTAAAAGAGCAGTACCTGAATTGACAAAAAAAAGACCAAAAAAGAGAAAGGCAAAATTGTGGTAAAGGATGGCTTTCTAATATGTCATGAATGACCTGACCTAACTCTTCAATAGATAAATGAAAAGGGTGATTACTTAGCTGATACGCGCAATTAAAATGTTAATTTCAACCAAGATCTTTTATAAAATCAACAATGAGTAGGATGCACACGACAAAAGATTCAGATTGTATGACTGAAAATGGCTGATGCCAACCTAAGATCAGGTACCATATGAGGAAAAAAAACTACCGCACAGTAATATTAAAGAATGCGCTTTCATTCTCAGAACACATCCCACTTCTGATGTGGTTGACAAATCCTCTCACAAGTGGCTTCTGTGGGTTTTTTGAAGGCTGGCCCCCAAAGTTCATCTGGGTTGTGTGCACTGTGCAGAAAAAATAAAAAAAAGCCATCACAGCGTGGTGCGATCGATGTACTGGAAATAATGGATTTCAGTGTGCATCGGTGTCGTTTGTGTCAGCCATGTCTGCAAGGGCCTGGAGAGGCCACTGCAGCTCCGAATTACCACAGATAACTAAACCTTAAAATTGAACCCTACTGGAAGTTTTCTGTAAATATTGCAACTTGGAATTTTCAAGGAGATAAAACATTGCTGCTGATTTTATTTTTTTAACAAGTTTACCTCTGCCAACTAATGAATGCCTTGTTGAATTGTTATCTCACTGAATTAGAAATTACAAAAAAATTCAAGTGAGGCCTGTTATTATCTTTATAAAGTCCCACAATTGTTCTGCCACCTTTAAACAAGGGATATTGCCTTAACCTCATAATGGAAATCACATATGTTACTATATCTGTTAGACCACACTCACTTACTACAAGAACACACCATAACCACATGAATAACTATTACCATAATATAATATAAGTAACACTATAATAACTCATCAAACCCCTTTTGTTCAGCTCAGACCTAGAACTCCAATATTATGCCTGCATGATTTAAAGTAAACACAATGTTTGTGGTTGACCAGGATAAAATCTAATAATAGCATGAATACCGATGCATTGCAGAATAATGTTTAACATCAAGACTATTATGTCATGTTCAGGTGAATTAAATAAAATTTACTAACATCAAGACTTTCACAAGGGAATGAAATATGTCTGAAAGGGTATTTTTTATATTATATTAACAGACTCTTACTGTCTAATGAGAGCCAAGCCATTTTCAAGGCCATGGTGTATCTGACTTGTAATTTATAGCCCAGCCTATCTGGAATGGCAAACGTTGCTATTGTAATATATTTGATAATTTTTCAGAAGGTGAGTTACAGTGCATCTGGCCAGTTATCCCACGCTGCTCTGTACCTGTTGGTTCTGTCCTTCCTCTTCCTCTGGACGTCTCACCGCTACGTCCCTCCCCATCCAGGTTCCACCGATGCCAGATGAAACTAATACCGATGGATTCCATGCAAGAAAATGTATGTAGACATCAGCCCATGACAAAATTACGCAGCTGCCGCAGTTGTGCGTCTAAAATTTCTGACCTGAATAGCACTCATAAATACACATTGGACAGTTTGAATTTTTGGACAGATGGTTTTCAAATGAAGCTCAGATAATGATTTTAAGGGCTTTGGAGTCACTTTTCCTTCACAGTGGAAATCAGGAACCAGGTAAGAGGCTAATCCATCTTGTCAGGAATCCCATGGTGAAGAGATGAAATCTCTCAGGTCAGACATAGATCATATTATAGTTTATAAAATGTGACTGTGAGTCAACAGTCACTGGTGGACACTTTTCAAAAGGTTAGCCAGAGACGTTCAAGAACCAAGAGGAATAATGCCCATGTGAGTCCCTATAAAATAATATAAAACAAACATCCTAGATGTAACTTTAGTTAATTTAATTAATATATATGTAATGTCACACAAAAACCTGCATGGCATTTAAATTCAAATTCACAACACATTTTTACAAAATGTATCTAAATGTATATTTGCATTTTCTACCATTATGTGATTTTAAACAATTGGTTCATTGAGCTTTAGAGCAGGTAATTTTCCTGTTATTTGTCCAATTTTAGAGATGAAGGGCACAAAACCATGATGTCTTCAAATGAGCACAGGTCAAGCCAGAAATGTGGCATATAAATCCGAAAAGAATTATATAATTTAAGTATCCTCAATGTATGGCTTTAAGAGCTGTGAAAGTATCCTCCCCAACTATCTGATGATTGATCCCCCATATACTGTATCTGTTTACTGGATGAAGTACGTGGGGAGTTAACCAGAGATTAGCCCATTTGGTGGGACAAACAATACAGAACATTTGGGTATTTCTGTCAGGCAAGCACTGCACAGCTTTAAATATAAACAGCAGCACAGCTTTTCTCATAACATTAATATTGTTGGGAACCATAATTATCTCCTAAAACCTTTTGTGCCTTTATTTCACTGATTAAGGCACAACATTAAAATGTTAACATTGAATTAATTACTTCTGAATTGATGTTTATTCATTGCTTTTCTCTCTTTTATATTTAGAAGAACTCATACTGTAGCCATGCAAGATAAAGTGTAAATATCACTTATGTTTCCTTTATATATATATATATTTTTAAATTCACAGTACATATACTGTATGATAGCAGAATTATTAGCATTATTATAAGAGTTTTGGGGAGTTGTTTTCTGGTATTGGGATTCCTGCATGTGGTGATGGGGGGTAGGTAGATAAGGCATGATGCATCATCAGGTGATTGCGAATAGTTTTCATGTGATGATAGTGTTAAAATGCCCATTAAAAATTCTATTACCAGCTTCACAAGGATGCCTGTACTGTGACCATGATGTCTTCATATACCCACTGGGTAATGGTGGTGACCTGGGACTGTGAAGTGGGATGTTGAAAAAAGTGAGAGGAGAAATGCTGGAATTGCTTGTGTCTCCTGTCGTTCTATTTCCTATCCGTCTCCTCCTGACCTTTCTGCCCTTCCCTCCTCCTCTCTTGAGTCTTCCTGCTGTGCTGGTTTCACTAACATGTGTTTGCCAACAACAGACCAGCCAACACTGATCATTCAATTCTCTCCTGTCCAAATATTTCAGACTGTTTCCATATCAGAGACGAAGCATGGGAAAGTCCACAACATCTCTTATTCATGGAAGCTATAAATTATTCTCCCTGATATGAGCTCCAGTCACGTAAGGCAAAGCTGGAGACAGAAGCACAATTTGACAGAGAGAAACAGATGGGCGGAGACAGACAGAAAGAAAGAGAGCGAGAAATGAGTAGATGGACAGGCTATGGTAAAGGAAGGAGGTGAGGGTCTAAAGAAGTGAGAGGGGAGACATAAAACTACATCTAGAGAAATAAAGAGTTAAAAGGTGTGTGCATTCTCAGATCGTACGACAACATCGTGATGTCAAAGAAGAAGCAAGCAGGGTGTTGCCAAATGTCCACTTGTGGGACTTACTGTGTGTTTAATTACTCATGTTCAATGTTATTTGTTTGTGTCGCTTGTTCCCATCACCACTTTAAATCCCACATGAAATCATTAATTTGGATTTTTACTAGCCCTTTTAATTTTAATTTGGGTTTGCCTTCATTTGCCATGTGCATTGTTGAAATAATAATAACATGAAGATATGTTTTACTCTGTGTATCTCAAAGAGTACACTTTGACAAAAACAATGTATGTTTCTGCAAAAATGTAAAATATGCAGTACTTTTGAGGATAAGCGAGCAGTGTCAATTAAAATAAAGTGAAATTCTGAAAAGTTGATTGAAAGAAGAGGTTCCACCTTCAGGGAAATTAACCCTTTCAGTAACAAGTCCAAGTTACAGCCACAACTCTGCATATTCCTTTTCATCACAATCATTATTGTTTAAGGAGATGCATTAAATGTAACTGTTATTCAAATTGAATGATGCAAATAAACTCCAAACACATTCAAGGTTATGTTCTCACATCAGTGTGGGGGCAGATCGGCTCCATAATAAATCACTTCCCTGGTTGGGAGGGCATTGTGTACTATTGTTGAATCGGCACATAAAGCCTCTGATCCGTGAACAGTGTGGCGTGTGTACCAGTGATGGATACAGTCGTTATGATCCTCCTTGTCTTTGTTTCCGTCCTTCTTTTGTGAGGCTTTTTGTACTTTAAAGTCTTATATTCCTTCAAAACGTCCCCTGTGACACAAATACCCCCCGGTGTGGAGGCTGCTCACATGCTGCAGTATTGATTTCTGGGACATGTTAATAAAGGCAGACTCTGTTTTGTCTGTGCATTCATCATTTTAGCATGTTAACACTGTTAAAACAGTAAAATCCATTATTTAAGAGATCAATTGAATATAAAAAAACTATTTCAAATATAATAACTGGGTTTCCGGGGAGTTTAGGATGAAACATGGAAGCACCTGAATCTTTTTTGTATTACATTCACAGCTTCCAGCTAACTGCATTTTGCTTTCCTCTGAGCCTCAAACCCTACGACTGCTGTTTGAACTTTTGCACCACGGTGTATAGGATGACCCCATCTAAAGGTGCAAAAGCCACCTCAATTCACCCCTTGAAACCCTTGACATGATCTGACAGCTTCCTGTTGTGCGTTCGGAGTCTAATGCGTTTTGGAGCACTGTGAATTACTTTCTCCTCTTAAACAGACAAAGAAAGAGGCTCAGTGAACAGTGCATCAGTAGTATTGACTGTGAGGCGCTCCACTGTTAAAAAATATCCCTATAGGGAGACACACACACAAATTCAAAGTAAAGAACAGTTTTGCATTGTTCCATCATTTTCTTTTAACTCTGTATCATGTTTCTGTAAACATACAACATGCATTTACATAAAAAGGACCAAAAGTGTGTAAGATGCAAGAAAATATAAATCTTGGACTATTGTTTTACAGGATATTTGTTGTCAACTGAATTCAGAATTCATATATGATGTACACGAGGATAATTATTACAATTATATTTATAACTATAGCAAATAAACACTATTTTGCAATTAAAAGTGGTAATGTTTCAAAATTCTAAATACATGACAATAAGAATCAACTTGGCAGTAAGAATAATATGTCAACAAGAGGCTTCAAGTAAGACAAATAGAAAATAATGCCAGCATAATTACACTCAGCATAATTACACAGTATAGTTTTTACAAAGCATTGTTTGAAGACAAGACAACTGCTTATAAATAATACAGATTTGCATCAGTTGAACTGTTTTGGATTTGTCAATGCAGAATTCTAGAAACATTAAAGCATTAGGCTTCAAAGAGAGTAACAAAAATGATCTACAGCAAGATACACTTCCCCAAAGATAAGAACTGGCCTCAGTGTAATGCTTTGCAGTGAATCATATGATTCAATCAATGTTATTTGTTTTCTCATCATTAAAATACTCAAATGAATATGCAAGTGTTAGTGTGAACAATGTGCAGGTACAACCCAAAGGCGTAAATCACAGATCCAAACCAAGCCACGCATGCAACTCCAGCACTGCTATTTTTTTAAATCTTTATGATCATGCAGCAGGGAAGAAAATACGCAGAAGTGAGAAAGTGAATCTTTTCTTCCATTTCATAATACGATGGGCCTCATTTCCATGCATATAAGCTGAAGTTTTAATTGGAAATGGAAATTATTCTATTTAAGCCCTGCTTATCATAGCAGGTGGAGAGCAATTAAAATAAATGAATTGTGATGTACCTCTGTCCGTGTCTTACAAATTGCCGAGGGGCGTTTTGGCACACATTAATACACACCTACATCTTAGATTCCCTCATCACAGATTTCATTTAACACTTGGCCTATATTCACATGAAGGAGGCAATCATGCTGCGTGTGCTTTTTGTGCGGGCACATATGTGTGCGTGTTCTTCCAAGGTTAGAAAAGATGGTTTGCATACGGGTTGAAGTACTGAACAGCTGAGAATGCAGGGAACCCCGAGCAAGTGCCGTGCAGAACGTCTGTCATCTGCCGCACGGAAAACTGAAACACTCACATCATAGATCATCCTCATCATCCTCATAAGACAGATGCGTTATCACACACTCATATGCACAGACTGGATGACAGTATGTAACAAAGTCCCCTCAGGGAGGGAAAAAAAACATCTGGGAGTTTTTTTTGAACTATTCAATTTGTGACCACAATTTCATTAAACATAAATAAATAATAATTTTAATTGACAGAGATGGAATTGGATAACTTAAACTTTAATATCATAATTTATATCAGTAATGTGAATATATGGGAATATATTTCAGTATAATTTACTGTGATTCAGTGAAACAGGTTGCATTTTTAATTAAAACTTTAATTTCAAAAGACCCATGTTGTTTTTCCATACAAACTTCATCACTAATAACTAAATGTAAATGTCAAAAGTGGGAATCTAAATAGGTTCAGGTTATTCATGACATTTTTAATTGCTGGTAGGTCCGCTGAAAATCCATCCGGGGTTTGCAGCAGATACGATACTTGTGGTGAAGTATCTCTCTGGCACAGAACCGACAGCATACGAGGACTCTGTGATACGCAGGAACGGTCAGTAACATAGAACTTTGTTGTATTCTGAATGGCCCATGTCTTACTGACATCATTATACCACTTTGAGTCAAAGCCAGCTGCTACAGTGAAACTTAAAAATGATTGCCTAAAAATAGCCAGAATCCATCAGGACTTCATTTCCTTACAAGAACAGAAATGTTGACATTGCAAATAAGTCAAACTGTGCTGCGCATTCGGAGAATAAATGATGTAGCTCGAGAACGGGATGACAAAAGAGAAGTTCCCAAAGAAGGACGAATCAAATAACAAAGAGTCTTTAGACAAGTAACAAATGTGGTGGAGTTCTCAGACATCTCAGAGGTGTGTTTGACAGGAAACACAGCCGTGGTGTCATGCTATGGCCCAGTTGGGTGTCTTCTTCTACTTCAACCCCCCGCTGATGGATGGTGGGACATCAGTGGGAACCCAACAGCAGGGCGGGGTTAGGAAGTTGGAACCAGTGTCTGCAGCAGTCTCCTTTGCCATAAATTAAAATGGGACGTCAATTGAAGATAACCTATCCCCCCAAAAAAACGATATAACAAATGGACCAGTATAATATATAACCCCATTTCCTTTGATGGGCTCAGAGCAGCCAACCTTTAGACTCACCTTGAAATCATTCCATGGAAAATGTTTTTGAAAGTTCAAAATGTCAAAAGCCATAATTAGTTGCATGATTATCAGTGTGTGTATAGAACAATGATTATAGACAAAGAGACAAATGGGCAAACAGAGTCACATGTCAGGTTTTATGTGACTCTGTGTATATTTTTATAATTCTGCTTTTTTTGCCTTCACTGGATATTGTGAAAGTTACTGCTACGTTTCTGTGTGCGGCAGCCCAACAGTTTCAATTGTTGTTTTAGGCACTGTTACAGGTTAAATGAGGAAATGAAGTGTGAATATGGTTGATAGAAGGTTCTCAAATAGGGACACATAAATAAGGCTGTGAGAAGTATAATGAAGCCGTGTGAATGATGTCAGCCCGTGTGTGCACTTGTGCGTGCTTGGCCATGCATGACTATCCAAGAGCATTGACTAGCATGTGTTTGGGATCTCATATTGCATCCAGATGTCATGGCAAATCAGTTCAAGTCATTGACGGTCATATGTGTTTTATAAGTCTTACAAACCAAAGGCAGGTGCAGTCACTTCCAGAATTAAATTTTCTTGGAGGATGGGTGGAAAAATGAATGGGCACAATCAACCATATGTATGGAATATCAGCTATATTCATAGGACAACTTAGGATAATTGTGTTACTTTTATGTAGTCTTATTCAAAAAGTAACTTATAACCAAGTTATAACGGGGTGTAATTGAGAGATTCCTTGTCCTGCCTTTTTACTAACTGTAAATTTACAAATAAGGACTATTATAAAATCACATTAAACTATTTGTTGTTTTGATGTCATCATGCTCATCAAATCTTCCTGCTTTTTCGGTAACATCACTATCAAAAGTGAGTAGATGACGAATACGTTTTTTTCTTGTCCTTCATAGAAGTTCATGGGAAAGTTATAAGGAGAAGTTTGATGTATTGGTAATTTATCTTCCATGTGAAATGCGATTTATCCGCCTCACAATCAAACTTGTCATGATCACACTCCCCGAGGTCCTCGTTACAGCATGAGCCTGTGACCCGCATCCTAACGAGAAGGATTTGAGCATACACACACACACACACTCGTGGAGGTCTGCTCGACAAACCATGTTTGACACATGATATGAAAAATACCTGCAAGTTTAATATCTTTGACAAGCCAACATGATGAACAGTCTGTGTTGAAATGTCTATCATTTCGGCATAACGTGATCCAGCACCTTAAATTTATTTGACAAACATTCTTTAGCAAAGGGAGCAGAGTTAGAAGTGAGAGGATAGGAGAAAAAAGAAAACCTCTGCTGGAGAGAGAAAGAAGTAGGTTACTCTGTCATGTGTCTTGTTAGGATCAGAGTTCATAAAACAAACACGATAAATGACTTCCTACCTCCTCATCCACCACCCGAGATTATCATCTAATTCATAAGCAACATAGAGAGAATCATTTGTATTTTGAGCACGGCTGCACAGAAATAGGCAGAAACTATTGAAGTGTAGACACAGGAAGCCAAAAGCCTTTAATCCACTATGTGACTGGGAATCAGTCCAAATGGACTTGTGTTTTTACATGTCTAGGTGTCTAATGTTTTGATATAAATCATGCAGCAGTTGGTCTCCCATGTATACTGATGTGATTATTACTCAGTTATAAATGCACCTCTGAGGGCCGTAACTGTAAGCAAGAACTGACATTAAGGTAAGACATGCCTTTTAGACTATAAACATATTTGATTTTGCTCCCGCGCCCATAATTTTCTGGCTTCACACTAAATAAACACAGAGAACATTCTATTATATTACTATCCAGACTGACAACATAGTAATCCAATAGAAATCGACAAAAAAACAAAGAAGTAAACCCAGGTGAGGGATTCAATTATTGTATTAAAAATACATGTTTCAAGAACTGCTAATATTTTTAGATAAGATTTATACAAAAATTATTATTTTGGCTATACAGAAGCAACTTTAACTTGGGATTACTTAGAAGTTACACAGTTATACTGTTTTTGCATGTAGCTGAAGAAGTCAGAAGTCTTACCTTCATTAGTTATTTTATTTTTCTTTTACGATTTAAGTGATCGTGCCTATAATCCATAAAGTACATTAAACAGAGGTAATATTATCCTGAACTACAAGTGAAATCTTTTTTAACCCACACTGAAATTAATAGTGTTCATTATTATTTTTCCTACATGCGCTTAGTAATTACACCAAATTCACAGTACTTTAGTGTTTTAATGTAATTTATGACATAGACAACATGTTTTCAACTTGTTATGATTACAATCAAGTTTATCTCACTTACTCATACTGTATACATCTTGTAAGAGCCCTTAAATTGAAAAACGAATGTAGTCAGTATAAAATGATTTACTATAAACCTCTGTTCATGGGAAAACCCCTCACTACTTCCATGTATCTTCTACTCGGTCGTCCTCTAACCCCGTTCCCTGGAAGTTCCATCCTCACCATCCAATACCGATATAGTCCCTGTCTCTCCTCTGGACATGTCCAAACCATCGAAGTCTGGTCTCTGACCTTGTCTCCAAAATGTCTAACCTTCACTGTCCCTCTTATTGTCTAATTTCTAATCCTATCCAACCTGGTCACTCCCAAGGAGAACCCGTGTATTTAATACCGACTATAATTCTGTGCGAGTGAGTAGACATGGGTCATACGAAAAGTAAGACAATAGCATCAGTCCTCAACACTGGGATGCAGTGACGCTAGAAATAGAGGGTGTGAATGGCATCAGGAATATTTTGACCCCCTTCAGCAGCCTTCTACAGCAGGGGTTAAGTCTCCAGATCAGCCCCTTCAGAAGAACTGGCAGCTCCTCTTTGAAGCCCTGGTGTCTCCCTCCATCCGCCGAACAAGCAGCTGGTGCTTCTACACCATCAGTAATAGCCTTCTCTGCAGAGTCACGCAACCGCTGTTTATCTAGCCTAGCTCCCTCTTCGCATTCTTCACAACCAAGTAGGCCAATGTCATCATCATCATCTTCCTCTTCCTCCTTAGTACTGCTTCATCGAGTACGGCTCGTGTCCTGGACCAGAGCACAGTGAACAGAGTGAAAATGGGGATACACAGGGGCCGCATTAAAACAGGAGATGACTGATAAAAGCAATCTGCATAATCTCACATTTGAGTAGGGCACTGAAGGAGTCGGAGCCGGGGTCACGACCGGGATAAAATCCTCTGCCCCCCAGCTCTCCGGTGGAGACCGAGCGGCCCTCTGGTCAACTACCACTCAGGGTCTGACATGATGTACAAACACTTCAGCAGATTGTGATTTATCATTGCATATAAATAACACACAAAAAAGTTATAAATCTTCTCAAATTAAAGCAAAGACAGAAAAAAGAAACTGAAAAGGATAACAGACAGAACAGAAAGATTTGTATCAGTAAGATAAATCTAATCAAAACAAAATGTTCCAATAGTATTATGTATTTATTTTATTAATGCTAAATTGTATCTTAAAAACGGCATCACCAAACAACCTTCATATTCAACAGTGCATATGTTTGGGCTTGGGAGAACAACAACAATGGCTTCTCACAGAATGACAGAAAAAAGAGAACTGAAGTCATGTCTAATACATCTCAGTTCAAATCAGGCTAAACATATTGTAGCTCCAATTCATGAACATGTAGAGAAACAGCAAGGCCAGATCAGTAGTCACTGGCAGGAACAACCCTGCTGCTAATCCCCTCAATTATCACGTTGTTGTTTTTTTTAAACTGCGATACCACTGCAAAGGAAAGCGTAATTCCCTTTTCACACACGCTCTTTCATGCTCCATCCAGCGGCACCTCTCACGAATGTGTCAGGAGAAAGACGGTGTCATATTGTTTCATGTGTATGATGATCACAATGACAGCAAATCATGCAGTCTCACACCTGTGTAGCACATCATTCTCAACTTGCCATCTGACCACCTGCTCCATTCCCTAATTCACTTTGCCCACACCCCGGGCAAACACCAGCATTTTCAAACACACAGGGAAGCCCATGTAGTCTTTTGTCATGTGGCTCGAGGCTGAAGCTGTGGCTGCTCTGGACGAGCAGTGTGTTCTCGTACACACCGGCTATTGTTTTGCAGAGGAAGTTGGGTTAGAAAGTGGGCAAGAAATGAAGTAAAATCATGACCGGATGGTGTGAAACACAAGACTTGATCAATACCAAGAAGAGAATTGGTCTTGGAGCACTTCAGGGGAAGAGTGCTTGGTCAGACTCATCCCGTACATTTGTAAGATGATGTCATTCCTTCTGCCCCCCTCTCGTGTCTTTCTGGGGGAGCCTCCATTCTGAGATTTGGACAGTCACAATGGAAGCAGCGCTTCTGATACGCCTTTTGCGTGTATTTGAGCATGCAAACATGTCTTGTCAGTAGAAATAACTCATGACATCTTTGTGTATCTCCATGACTTCACGTAAAGTTGACCTTTGATTCCTCTGCCTATTTTCTTCCTCCATCTCCCATGCCATAAATCTATCTATCTTTATGTCTTCATCTTTATTCTATGCTCTTTGCTAATATATAATACAGTTGTATTATATTGTTTCAATTGCCTTTCATTTACTAAAACATTATTTGTCATTGCAAGCTCCATTTTCCAATAGTAGTATACTAATAATAATAGTACTAATATACTACTATAATAGTGGGTATAGTACATTGTGTTGCTGAAAGTTAACATAAAGATATGGCTGATCAGTTAGCAAACCGGTATAACAGAGAAACACACCTTCAAGTCCTCATTCATGAAACTTGGAGTGAGCTGTATACGAGAATGATAAGCGCTGGCTGTATAGCAGATTGTATTTCTCACTTCAGATACACTTATTTTGACACTCCTGATGGACAACCTTAAAAGAGACATAAAATATGAATTGTACCGATTCAGTTACCGCGAGAACACTGCCAACAGACGTGGCTAAATTAGCATCATATTCGTCTGTAAGCCTCAGTGCATTGCTGCCACATGATTATGGCAATCAGCAGGAACAGCTATTTAGCTATAGCCCAGGCTTATTGAGCACAATTGCTGTTTTGATGATGACATCAAGGTGAAGTTTTGCAGGTATGCTTAATCATCAAGTTATTATTAGAACTTCCCGAAAGTTTAAATAACAAATCAGCACATTTGTATTTGAACTGAAATTTAACTTTAAAACATTTCAACAGTTATACTGTACTTCTAGGAATAATGCCAGCCTTTGTTCATTTGAATATTTGCAGCGCACTCAAGTATAGACAGTTAACTTACCAGAGTAGAGTAAGAGGTGTCCACTTCCTGGGTACAAATGTATGTAAGAAGGATGGCCAAACATGGACAGGTCTTCTTTGATGTTGAATGTTCATGCTACCAACTCCATGTGGAAGAGCATAAAGCAACCCCAATGCTTAGTTCCATCACTTATTGTTTTCACTTGGTCTCACACTATCGCGTTCCCTTCTCCTCTCTTCTTGTCTTTTCTTTATCAGAACATGTGATGAATGGTCTTGGGCAGCAATATAGATGGTGGCCTTGACCTGCGCCAGCTCTTCAGACTTGTTCTGAATCAATCTACTGTTCCATCGCGTTGACCGGGAGGTCCATCCTTCTTCCCCATCTATATCTCCGTGGCTATCTCTTGCCAATCTCTGTTCATCAATCTTTCCATCTCCATCCTCCGCTCCCATCTTTTTTCCAAAATGCTAACACATTTCTTAAATCATTGAATGAAGCAACCACTTAAATGTGTAGATTAATTTTATTTTAAACCGAGTAAAATAATAAAAGTTATTTTAATTATTGTTTGAGGTCCTGACTCATCAGGTACTGCGTCCCACAGTCTGTCCCCACTAACAGCAGTGACCTTTATGCTAACACTTATTTGCAATTATTCGAGCCATGATTGCAGTATTACGGTGTCTTGACATGTCATTGTGGTATTTTGTCAGGAGCAAAATGAGATCTGGGCAAATCCCTCCTTGTTTCTTTTGTAATCCTGTGCCTGCTTTCCGACAGGCTTTCAGCTCCTCGGTTGAGATGTGAATCAGTGATTGCATTTGCACAGTTCTTATCACACCACCTATCTGCTGTAACAGAAACCCAGGGATTACATTCACCCCTGGATTACCACTGACAGAATTTGAAGGAGGGGATAGATACTATGACTTTTTTAGTTTTTTCGTTCTGTCTTTTTCTCTTTCTTTCTTTCTTTCATCATAAATGCGATCATCAATGCAAAAAAAATATTTTAGAAATCTTTATTAAAAAGGAATGCAAGAGAAAATCCTTTTTTCCCGCCAAACTTTGATGAGTATGAACTTCTTTGTTGTCTTTAAAGAGAATACGGTTGGTAAGCAGTGCAGAACTAGAACAAAGAGATGCAACAGACATCTGTCCTCGCTCCTCTGCATGCAGGAGGCCACCTCCAGCTGTCTACATAATAAACACGCTTTCTCTCTCTCTCTATCCCCCCCCCGCACATACACACACACAACCATGCCGAAAACAAGCACATTTGTGAGCCTACATGTGCACGCTCACACTTGCACACAACCTGGCGAACACTGCTGTGATCATGAACATTAAGATGTTGTAATTTTTGGGATAATTAGTTGGCCTGTCAGTTTTATGGCTGTACCTTGCGAGCTCTAAGATTAGGCCTCTGAGACCTCCTACTCTGCTGCACATGAAGCACTGTAGCATTGCGTGTGAGAGAGAAACAGAGAGCGAGAGAGAGAGATGAGGGAAGAGGAGACGCAGAGGCAGTGAATTACAATGCCACTATTTAATGAGGAAAACTTCATTCAACTTCATCTCTTTCATTAGTGACTCTGGATTGCTATCACCATTAAAGAGATAGAGATTTCAAATATCACAATATGGCTTTGCACATGCAATAATTGAAAATTATTAGTGGCCATTTATATTCAAATATCTGCTGTAATTACTGCAATCAAAAAAAAAGAAAAAGAAAATCAAGGTTCTTATTTTATGGTAAGAGAAAAAACTTTAAAGTTTAATTCAAAGGATGAAGAAGAAAATAAACATACGAGTGTAGGGTAATTTGGTTCAAGTGTCAAGGAGGATTATGGGAAGGCAGATTCAGCTGGCATGTTGAATTCCAAGAGGTGCATTTATTTACAGGGCAGCAAGGTGGCACAGTGGGTAACCCCGTTGCCTCACAGCAAGAAGGTCACAGGTTCAAATCCATCCAGTAATGAACAACCTGCAGCACCTCAGATTTTGGAAAACCAGTGCCAGCGGTTATTGGACAGATTTTCCTGGACGATGTCTTACATATTAAAAACATTTTGGACATCATCAAATTACTAACTAATATTGTCACAAAAATCCAAGGCTCAAACATCACCTTGAAGCTGAACGATCGCCTGGTCCAAAAGATTGTCATAGCTGTCCAGAAGGTGTTGCGCAAACAGATGGGCAACGAGACAAGAACACCTCATGTAAAAGAGGACATTCATTTATGAAATGGTTACCGAGCTTGTGATGAGACGTCTGGAGAAGAAGTCCAACTCATTTCTTTGGTTCTTCAGATCTTTATGCATGTGTCACGGATCAAAGAGTGATCAGTCATAGTGACTGTCTCCCAGATCTAGGAACGAACTGCAAGTAACTCCTCTCTTCTTTAAATCACCCGATGAGCTGAGGAATGGCTACTTCTTTTAACCGTTCCACAAGGAACTCATTCAATACCAAAACCTATTTATCAATATTAATCACATCAAGAACGTGTTTTTGCGGGCGGGGGGGGGCTCTCCAGCTACCAGTCAACAGTCTGTATTTTTGTCTGGGACTTGAAATGGTGACTCGCTCTGGTTCCCAAACCAAGTTCCCAAAACAGAGCTACGCCGCCCTGTTTAAACACTGTTTTTGATGATAAATGTAGTTCTTCTTTGATACATAAGAACTTGTATGTTCACGGGGCATTGTTTCCATATGACCATGTACCCACAAATTCATACTCAAATGTTGTATGTCATGAGTCAAAAAAAAACCCTCAACAAATAAAGCACGTGTAAAATGTTACGCATTGTTTGATTTGTTATTTAAAGTTAGCATTAACTCTCTCTCTCTCTCTCTCTCCAGGAGCAATGTCTCGCCATCTCTTTGTCTGTCTCTTCCGTTGTCACACACAGAAACACACGTACCGTACTTAAACCTAAATCACAAGATGGCAAGATGCTGATTTATAGAGTAGTTTATCTCTCTCTCTCTCTCTGTAACCCTGGGTCTCTCTCTCTGTATATATATAAATTCAAGTGGGATAAATAAGAATCGTAATACAAAAAGACAAAAAGACTATTCAGCTTTTTATTAACCCTGTGGTCGCAGCTTACGGACATCTTAAATGCTGTTTATTGGCTGTAGTCCATTTGCTCATGTTATTAATTCATTTCCTTTGGCAAGCACACGTATACACACACACATCCACACGCACATGCACACACATCCTGATATGTGCACAAAGCAATTATTCAAAAGTTGAAACAGGAGAAGGCAAGTAATTGAATTACATTCCTTATAAACTCAGCAGAAATAAACTTGCTGTTTCCATACGCCCTGCTTTATATCGTGCCACTTGGCAAGTTGCCTACATGTAACACCCCCCCACACACACACACACAGAGTGATGCCAGTTGACTTAAAACAGGAAACTTGCCAGTCATAGAAAGTAAATTTTCTTACAGGGAACATTAGAATACGTGTCCTTATCTATTGGTCTTTTATGGATGAAACACACTTTGCAGTAATGTCTTAAATTACATAATTGTAGTATGTCGTTTAATTTGATTTCTCTGTGTTAGAAAAGATCATATATTGTGTTTGCTACTCAGCTTTGGGTCTTTGTGTGCCTCTGATGATTTTGCTGCTCGAGCCGTAGAAAAGCTGTGAATCTCATCTACACGCTTCACTCTGACGTACAGATGTCATTTATCTGGTTTTCTCATCGAGAGAGAAGATTTGATAGATGCTGGCAGATTCAACTAGAGTTCAGTCTGAGAGCACATAAAAGAGCACAACGCAAATGTATGAATGCAAGCATGGCGATGCCATTACTGCCCCACTCTGCCTGTGATTGACCTGGCTTGGCAGTAGTGTTTCTCTCATTACCCAACACTCCAAGACCTTTGACGACATGAGAAAAATAATTTTCATAAAACGCCAGTCAGAGGCATAGAGACTTCATTTGGTTGCCAAAGTAGAAATTGTGTAAAAGCTGTTTCAGCTATCCTACTTACCACGTCCTACTTACTTATCTGTGGCTCCATAAAAACTAGAGCCAGCAGTGGGGTTTAATGATGTTGTCGCTGCACTAGTGACTCCTGCTGGTAGATTGAGTCGCATGAGGAGATGCCCTTCTTTTACTAATCATTGGGTATATATGTATATATATATTGTATATATCCACGACCCCCATCCTAATTCGTGTCTCCATGGCCAAGCCAGTGTTTGGATCATAACTTACATTTTCTTCGATCTGTTGGGCAAACATATGCCAGTGGCCGTAGAGACCGACTGAGCAACCCTGTCTTTTATTCAATATCAACAGTGCTTTGTAAGAGACAGGCTGCAAACACTTAACACTTCAGCAAAATGCAAAAGCAGAAATTGTAAACACTTCAGATAGCGGAGGCCGAGAGCCAGAATTCTCATCTTGGATGAATGACTTTTTGTCTGCATCCTGGTGCTCATATTTGTTACTGTGTTTTCTGTTAGTTGGCCGGTATTTTCTATAAATGATTGTTTGAGTGCTGTTTTATCCTCATTATAGAGACGCATTGTGAGTCCCAAGTGGAATATTTCTCAAAACATGACTCATGAATGAGCGTGATACTTTGTCACTTAAACTGGCACGGTCATTTGTGACACAGTTTATATGGTTAACACAGAGTTCAGGTAAAGTATCACACATCGTGACAAAAGTTAAAATGTAAAATATGGTGATAAGTGAGCACGGCCTATCAAACTGCACATTAAAGCCTTTCCTCAGTGACCTGGTGACCTCTGTGAAACAAAAAGGATCCAGCATATCATTCTGGTCTCAAAGCACTGTCTGAAAGTAGTAATCCCCATACCCACACATACTCGCACACACACACACACACACACACACACACACATTTCCCCGGGCTATGTTCTGGGCAGCTTATGGCAGACCTTGAAGTCCAAGGACACCAGTGTTTCACAGATTCAGGAGATTCATCACTGACAACAGTGACAAACACACATTAATCTCAGTATTAGCCTGTAGATAACACACACAAACACACACACATGCACACACTCATGATGGCAGAGTCAGATAGATTCAGAGGCACCTAGCACACAGTGTTTTTCTTGATGAGTGGAGATGTGTGACAGTAATGTAACAAAAGGGTCCATAAAGAGGCGCAATACACACACACACACACACACACTGCCTCTTTTCCTGACCTTTTGTAGATCCTATAAAGCATGTATATAGAAAGCAGCATTGCAGAAGTATAAACTCTTTCTCTAAAATTTCACATGAAATCAAAATATCTGCAGCAATGTGAAATTTGCAACCTGCTTTTTCACTTTCTCTTATGTCACCGGGATTACATTTAATCCAGCCACAAAAGTCTGCACATGATGCAGAGCATTTATACTGAGACACAAAACACAGCTTATGTCAACAAAAAATAAGCGTCGCCGGCTCATTTTCTGTTTGATTATTGTCAGCAGCCTTGCCTTGGTGTCTCATCTTGACATGTTTAGATAATCCGGGCCGTGCTTGAACGAGCACAGCTCCTATCAGCCTAGGACGGATCTCATGGATCAGGACTGTCGGCTCGAGCATTTGTCACAACAAAACGAGGAGACAGACACAAATGCTGCAGGACGTTTTGTTGTGTCGACTGCCTCATCTACCATCGTCATTCATCAGCAGGCGTTCCATACTTGCAAGAAGGAGTGTCTCTGTGTATCAAGTCCAGTGTCAGATCTCGAGCTACGACAATTTTTAGGGCCAGCTGCAAGCCTTGAGTCTTCTATGGTTGTAATGACCTCTCTAAAGTTCACGCACAACCTGATTTATCATCATCTCTTCATCACTTAGCAGAACTGCTTTAATACATGTAAATGCAATGGGAAATTATGCCACCTTCATCATTCCTCATTGTGTGTCACAGAACACCTCAGTTGCACAGCACAGCAAGATATTTAGCACTATCCACGAAGGTTTGCAGGTACAAATAAAGCCTAATGCTGTGAGATGGCAGATACAAAGGTTACACGCACACACACACACACACACACATACACTGGTTTCCATGCAAATATAACATTGAGGATGTACTATGACACAGATCTGACGTGTGAAATAGTTGCGTTGTGTGAGTGTGTGTGTATCCGTCCACTAATTTAATTACCTTGTTTGTTGTACATGCTTCATGGGTCCTCATGGATGAGAGAAGATGGGCACATACACACTTTGCTCCCTAGTGGCCCATCTGTTAAAATGACACACACGCAGACACACACACACACATACACACCCACTGAAACCACGAGGAAACTGCTGAGACAATACATTTTGGATGGGTTTTATTATTTAACCTTTCTGTTTAGAAACGTTCCTACACCGTCTGCAGAACTAACAGGGATGAAGAGAAAATGTAGAAGAGAAGCAAAGGCAAAAATCTCCAGCTTTTATTTGAACTGTGAGATAAATAGCATTTGGTGTAAAGACTTAAAATAGTTTATCGGTATTGTATTTGGCATAGATATGTAATATGTATGACACCTTTTAATCCATCATTGAATGAATTATCAACTGTCTATTTGAGTAATTGCTGTATTTTTGTATAAATGTATGAGTATGTGTACACCTAACAAATTATCCAAGCTGCAAATTAAAATAGAACCTCTTTCTTACTAAATTAGGAAATAAATATATAATTTCATGCATGGCATCAATTTTATGAAGTTCAAATAACAAATAATTATATATTTCAATCTGTCCCAGAGGCTCATAATATTTTTTTTGCCTTGCTCCCAATTTTTGGTGAACAGAAAAATAGAAAGATGCCCCCATCAATCATTGAGTTTCATTATTAATTGCAAGTATATTTACTTGACATGCACAATGTAAATTGTATTGTATTAATCAAAAGTGAAGGATGCAATGACATCTCAGAAAATCGAATTCCTAAATTGTGTTTGGACACACACACCTGGGAATGAGGAGATGCTGCTTTGAAAAAAATTGTGTGATTTTGAAAATTAGATTTCTGAAACACTGAAAGCGATCTCAAATATTAAACTACTGCTTGTCTTGAGGCTGTGCACATCCCCGTGGAATTTATTTAATTATCACAAGACCCCAGCGCTATGCTCACAAGCTGACTCCATAGTATGTCAAACAACAGGAGTAATGCTGTCAGAACCCCAAAGCAAAACAACAGCAGGTAGAGGAGTCAATAGTCCACCTTTCAGAGCGACACATAACTGTGGAGCTGAAATAAAACATATTGTGTGGTAAGCACTTTCCCACTTGGCTAACCCTGAATGAAGCATCAGATGAGAAGAAAATACTATTTTCACCTCGCTCCTCCAACAAGCTGTGCTGTTGTGTTTGTGTGTGTGTTCAATGTATTTTCAGTCAGATATTGTTTTAATGCAACCAAGTCCATATAATTGTGATCAGTATTTTGATTACAACTGCACCAAATCAAATGCATCCTTTACTAAAGTATACAGTAGGTATATTTAGGTGCCTTTAGTGTTTTTAAAGTATGAAATGGGAATGGACACTCATAAAGTAAACCAACAGCATCATTGAACAGCACTGTCAGAATTTACCAAAGAAATTAAGTGTAAACTCTCTTTCATAGTGTTCCTGATTTATTGTTACTGAGGGGCTGGTGGTCAGGAAAATGAATGAATGATTCTCCCAAATTTAAATAATAAAATAGTGAACTGACTGGAGGATGTGGGTCTGGAATCCATCCGTGTATCAGGGTTTCCCCTCTATAAATACCACACCATAGTAGGGAGTGATTTTTACAAGTTCATTCCTCTATCCATCAAACACTCAGCTCTTGTCTTTCTGGGGTTTTTTGCCTATATATATCAGCTCCGGTCTTGCTCTCTCTTGTGTCTTCTCTATCCTACTCCCTCCCTGTCTGTCTCTCTCAGTGGGACTCAGAGTCCTAAACTACTTTCCTTATGGCCTCTATAACCTCTCTGGTCACATCCTCCCTGTCCCTGACCTTCAGAGTCACAGCAGCCTTGGGAAAGTACCGGTGGACTGATTTACCGATACA